>NC_064623.1:138020311-138323341 GCF_023898315.1 Schistocerca nitens | reverse complement strand
AATGACGTACGTGTGTCGCTGCATCCTAGAGCAGGTATTCTAACCTCAAGGATAAAAACAGATGTGGACAAAAATCCTACGCCAAGATCGCAAATTATTGCTTACCGTTCCTGATTATTGACGAGCCAGCTTTAGATCAATCTAAAATGATACTAAAATGTTCTTCAGTGTTGTTGTTGTTGTTGTTGTTGTTGTTGTTGTGGTCTACAGTCCTGAGACTGGTTTGATGCAGCTCTCCATGCTACTCTATCCTGTGCAAGCTTCTTCATCTCCCAGTACCTACTGCTACCTACATCCCTCTGAATCTGCTTAGTGTATTCATCTCTTGGTCTCCCTCTACGATTTTTACCCTCCACGCTGCCCTCCAATGCTAAATTTGTGATCCCTTGATGCCTCAAAACATGTCCTACCAACCGATCCCTTCTTCTAGCCAAGTTGTGCCACAAACTCCTCTTCTCCCCAATTCTATTCAATACCTCCTCATTAGTTATGTGATCTACCCATCTAATCTTCAGCATTCTTCTGCAGCACCACATTTCGAAAGCATCTATTCTCTTCTTGTCCAAACTGGTTATCGTCCATGTTTCACTTCCATACATGGCTACACTCCATACAAATACTTTCAGAAACGACTTGCTGACACTTAAATCTATACTCGATGTTAACAAATTTCTCTTCTTCAGAAACGATTTCCTTGCCATTGCCAGTCTACATTTTATATCCTCTCTACTTCGACCATCATCAGTTATTTTACTCCCTAAATAGCAAAACTCCTTTACTACTTTAAGTGTCTCATTTCCTAATCTAATCCCCTCAGCATCACCCGATTTAATTTGACTACATTCCATTATCCTCGTTTTGCTTTTGTTCATCTCCATCTTATATCCTCCTTTCAAGACACTGTCCATTGCGTTCAACTGCTCTTCCAAGTCTTTTGCTGTCTCTGACAGAATTACAATGTCATCGGCGAACCTCAAAGTTTTTACTTCTTCTCCATGAATTTTAATACCTACTCCGAATTTTTCTTTTGTTTCCTTTACTGCTTGCTCAATATACAGATTGAATAACATCGAGGAGAGGCTACAACCCTGTCTCACTCCTTTTCCAACCACTGCTTTCCTTTCATGCCCCTCGACTCTTATAACTGCCATATGGTTTCTGTACAAATTGTAAATAGCCTTTCGCTCCCTGTATTTTCCCCCTGCCACCTTCAGAATTTGAAAGAGAGTATTCCAGTTAACTTTGTCAAAAGCTTTCTCTAAGTCTACAAATGCTAGAAACGTAGGTTTGCCTTTTCTTAATCTTTCTTCTAAGATAAGTCGTAAGGTTAGTATTGCCTCACGTGTTCCAACATTTCTACGGAATCCAAACTGATCTTCCCCGAGGTCCGCTTCTACCAGTTTTTCCATTCGTCTGTAAAGAAAATTGGCGTTAGTATTTTGCAGCTGTGACTTATTAAACTGATAGTTCGGTAATTTTCACATCTGTCAACACCTGCTTTCTTTGGGATTGGAATTATTATATTCTTCTTGAAGTCTGTGGGTATTTCGCTTGTCTCATACATCTTGCTCACCAGATGGTAGAGTTTTCTTCAGTGTATGACAATCATAACACATCGTCGTATTCTTAGAGAGAAATGACCCTTAAATGATAAAATGTATTTGGTTCAATTGAAAGAGAAACAGCCCTCGGTCACTATATTTTTAACAAATTAACCTGGTTTCAACACTGCTAGGAGTGTCTTCTTCAGAATTTAAAACAAAGAATGATCTATATTCTATAACATGGCCACAGAATAATGACTAAAAACGTTCTGTGACCATGTTATAGAATATAGATCATTCTTTATTTTAAATTCTGAAGAAGACACTCCTAGCAGTGTTGAAACCAGGTTAATTTGTTAAAAATATAGTGACCGAGGGCTGTTTCTCTTTCAGTTGTAACTATTCGCGGTCTCTGAACGTGCAGCCATGTAAAAAATTTTGTAGTTGGTTCATTTTGGCGTGACTTAGTTCTGATAAAAAGACGATGTGTAATGGTTGTCACAAAATGAACAACATCTTAGACTGATATGAAGATATCTCGTCACCGAGCCGAAACCAGTAATCAGTAAAGAAAATTTGCCATTTTAAGCGTTTTAAATCAACACATGGTGTATGTCCCCACTGTCAATGTCAAAGAATAATCTCAAATTATTTGTACCGCCGGGCAAAGGACAAGGAGCGGTCTGTCTTATTTGATAAAAATTTTTAGTATTCTAGATCGCAATAAAATATATGCAACCACTATATATGGATTACCGTTTTCGGATCTTTAGGCCATTCTTACTACAGAATGAATACCTAAGTAGTCTACTGGCCATAAAACCTTCGTTAATAACTGCAACTCAGAATCATGCTTACTTAAGGGTCTGTACCTAAGTACGACGTTCGCCATATCATCTTTACTAAGTTAACGTGTTACACTCGGTGCTTAGGACCGTAGCAAGGAAGTATAGCCCAAGCAACAGTGCAACAGCATAGCTTGCAGAACTTAAACGGAGAGCCGTGGACGATAGAGTTCTCGCGAAACCCGGTTGAGACACAAAACAGCTCGTGTCGTTTCATTTCTAGGGCCAGGTCTCGTATAGACTCGACAATTCTTAAAAAAAAAAATACATAGTGTACTTAATGGGTATGAATCTCAACCTTATCTGTTACGTCTTTTAATACGCGACATTGACACAACACAAAACTTTCACATCCAAAATTTACTGCTCTGATTTTAAGGCAATCTACGTCGGAAGAAATTTTAAAAGACGATATAAACAATATACAGAATTAAACAGGTTCAAATGGCTATGAGCAGTATGGGACTTAACGTCTGAGGTCATCAGTCCCCTAGAACTTGAACTACTTAAACCTTACTAACCTAAGGACATCACACACATCCATGAGGTAGGACTCGAACCTGCGACCGTAGTAGTCGCGCGGTTCCTGACTGAAGCGCCTAGAACCGCTCGGCCACCGCGGCCGGCTACTCGGAACATCGTCGGTTTAATTATGACCACCTTGTATGTAGATATACAGCTAGACCATGTACCCTCCGCCACACACTGTAAGGTGGTTTGAGGAGATGTAGTAGTAGATCCCTTATTTGCAAACGATATTTCTCATTGAGCTAGCGAGAAACATATTTGGTATCAGGAGGACCGACGGACAATACGAGGAAGAGGGATCCGTACGGAATACACGGGTGAGGTCGGCGAGACAGGTAGACAAGTGGAACTATTCAGGCATGAATAAGCCATGTCAGCGACTTAATATTTCGCTGCTTTATTGCCTCCTCGTGAACGCTGCCCTGCCACCTGGTGGAAAGAAATATGTGTGTTACTCGCGCTTGTCGTTGGGACTGGCTTCCAACGCAGATACCGGTGTCTGTTTATGAGGGTCCGGCATTCACGGAGATATAACAGTACTCACACCGGGCGTATTTGTTATTCATACAGCGCGAGTGTTTGAACTCTGCGCCGATACAGACAACAGCCCGTATGTCTTTCTCTCTCTCTCCCTGGCGCGCGCTAAGCTACACTTCCACGTGAGTACAGAGCTACCTTTTCAAGGGGAACATTCTAATATTCGTCTTACATGATTTACGGCAAACTTGCTTAAATCTCAACTTGAATGGTGGTTTTTAATTTCGAAGCACCAACTTCCCTAATAAAGAACTAGTGTTTTACCACAGTGTCTTACCTCGCTCGGTGGAACATGCCTACATCCCCCTGCAACTTCATATTAAACAAGACTGTAAAGTTGTTGTGGAAATCGGCAACCAAGCGACTATTCAAGTTAGTTTGTAGAATCTATGAGACTGGAATGGAGAAAGCGCATATAAATACGAGAACTATCGCACAGGCGCCATAACAGACCATGCGTCGAAGCTGCAGACAAGTGTAATATACAGAAGAACTGAAAGGAAAATTAAGGATCTGTTAGATAACTATCACCTTAGCTTAAAGAAAAGTGAAGAGACCAGAGAGGCACTTACCGCTGCGCTTAATAATGGAAGCTAGACTTAGGAAAAATAAGAGACACGTTCATAGGATTTGTCGGCGTAGAAAAAAGGTTTTCGACAGCGGGAAATGGTGCAAGATGTTCGAAACTGCAAGGAAAATGGCTGCGAGCTATAGGAAAAGATAAGTAACGTGTTATACAAAAAGTACGTATGACCGCGTTTGTGTTAGCCTAGTGTAATCTATGATGGCATTTGACTTGTAAAAGATGCTCGCTTTACTTTTCTGGTTGGGTCTTCAGCTCTCTGACTGTTTTAACACGTTCCACCACTACTTCTGCACCAACCTCTTCATCTCAGAGCAGCACAATTACTTGTTGCCTGTATTCCAATCTCTGTCTTTTCCTACAGTTTTTACCCCGTACAGCTCCCACGAATCTCCCTTGTTCTTGACAAGGCTTACAAACATTTCTATCGTCGCAAATTCTTCTGATCACTCGTTTTTTATCAGTCCATTTGGTTTTCAACATACTTCTATAACACCACATATCAAATTCTTCGATTCTCTCCTTTCCCGTTTTTCCACAGCCGTTGATTTCATACAGAGTTCTTCTCCAGGCTTACAGTCGCAGAATATCATTTCTCAAGTGTCTGATGCTATTTGACTTGTTCTGCCGAGGAATGCTCGTACTATAGTGCTTCACATATCCTCCTCGTTCATGCTTTACTTTGCTTCCAAAGTAGTATAGTTACAGCTGTCTCACTACATCCACCGTGTCGTTAACTTTGTTGCTAGTTTAATTACTGCTGTGTCTAGGTTTATATCATACTCCGCAAGGCACCTAACGGTGTGTGGTGGAGGGTACTTTTGGTACAACTGATTTCCTCCTTTCTCTGTTCCACTCGCTAATGGCGCGTGGAAAGAACTATTGTCGGTAAGCTTCTGTATTAGATCAAATTTCTCAGATTTTCTCGTCCTGGTCATTATGCGAGATGTATGTGGGAGGATGTAATACGATGTCCGACTCTTCCCAGAAAGTGCTCTCACGAAATTTCAGTAGTAAGCCTCCTAGTGATACACAACGTCTCTCTTGTAACGCCTGTCACTTGTTATCTCTGTAACGCTCCTGCGTCGACTAAACGATCCCGCGACGAAACGCGCTCCTCTTCATTCGATGATCTCTATCCTTTCTATCAGTCCTACGTGGTAAGCATCCCATATTGATAATCACGAATAGGTGGAACAAGTGCCTTATAAGCCCTCTCTTCGAGGATGTTATATTCCCTTAAGATTCTTTCTATGAATCTCAGTCTGACGTCCGCTGTCACAATACTATTATCTTTACAAACGACTCTATAGTCTGGGAATTCGCAGCTGTGGCCGTACATTTCGTAGCAAGATCTCCGCAAACATCTGTATTTATTTGTTCGGCTCCTTGTTACTATTGTCGGCCGGGTTGGCAGAGCGGTTCTAGGCGCTAGAGTCTGGAACCGCGCGACCGCTACGGTCGCAGGTTCGAATCCTGCCTCGAGCATGGATGTGTGTGATGTCGTTAGGTTCGTTAGGTTTAAGTACTTCTAAGTTCTAGGGGACTGATGACCTCAGCAGTTAAGTCCCATAGTGCTCAGAGCCATTTGAACCATGTGAACAGATGTTTGCGGAGAAAAAAAAAAAGAGCTATAATCCTTGTATATTTTACTTTCAGTCCGTATTCAGCGCACAGTAGATATTCATTCCATACAACTGGTCCTTTTAACTCTTGTTTACGTTTACAGCCGGTACCAACGTCATCACTGGCCTCCTGAATTTTCATGCGGTTTCTGTAAACTAGAAAATTTCTGTGCAGCGTTTATTCTGGTAAGTACAGCCAGCTTCTTGATTCGTCACTGAAAAAAAATTTTCCCGACGCGATTCTCCTCCACTGTGTTGGAAGGATGGGCATTCGCCACCGTGTCCTTCCGTTCCAAGACCCCGTTTGCGAAACGTCTTCCAACGAGTATCGACAGTAATCGTTTCTTGAAGCCCACCACGGCTCCAGCGGACACTGTTTGACCGCAGACACGTCGAAATGTCCAGCAAATATTAGCTGCAGAGTAACCACAAAAACACACACACACGCGCATGGTATAGGCGCTCGAACAGTGGAATACTGGTGTGAGAAAGTGTCGTCTCTTTGCGTGTTGTCAGAGCAAACACCGACCTCGCGTCTTTCCGCTTTTGTTGCTTCGCAGTGACTTGTTGAAAGGCTCGTTTAGTAACAATATCCATGTATGTACGAGTGTGTGTGTGTGTGTGTGTGTGTGTGTGTGTCACATGAGACAGAGTGCTTAACGAGTCCAAACATCCAAAGCGCAAAGAAGGCTTCAGGGAAATGTCCATCCGCCTCTTGGCAGAACTACAAGAGGAAAAGGAATTTCACGGCACACGTCTTTTTGTGTTACGGGAACTGGGTGAGTTGCGGAATCAGTCCAGTGGCTAGCTATGACGGGGTCCTACGTATCTATGTTTTTATTCATAAGCTGATGAGTACGATTTTCCGAAACATGTTTTTAACTGCCAGTCAGAAAGAGACTCCGAGGTAGACAAGGTGTGAGGTCCTGCTGTGGATACCTCAGGATAAGATACGAGCAAGGCGCAAACATTCGCTTCCTGTTACGCAGCAAGCACAGTAAACGGGTAACTCAACAAGATGCGAAATAAAGAAATTTGACCAGCTTTTCATCGGGTTCAGCTCCCCTAAACACGAAAAAGCTTAGCAACAGGTACAATGTTTCCTTCTCCATTTGTAATTTACACATAATTCCGGAGACTGGTTTGATGCAGCTCTCCATTATAGACGATTCTGTGCAAGCCTCTTCACTTATGCGTAACTAATGTAACCTACATCTTCCTGAATCGGGGCTTATTGTATTCAATTCTTGTTTCCCTCTATAGTTTTTACCTTCATACACACACACACACACACACACACACACGCACACGCACACACACACAATTGCATTATCAAATTGAAAACTCCTTTATGATTCAGGGGTGTCTTTTCAACCAGTCCCTTCATTTAGTCAAGTTGCCGTCTCTTCTCTACTTTAAGCAGTAGTTTTATAGTCTGTTCCATCTTCACAGAAGCCACCTTTTCCTTGGTCCTTCTAAATCTCTCTTTCCTACAAGTCTACATTATACTACATATCTGACTATTATTTATCTTCCCGATTTTTTAATACGCATGTTCCATTCTGTTGTCTCGTTTCCTATTCCTTACTTCATGCAAAATATATTAAATTCTTTTCTAATTACAGAATTCTTTATTTGCTCTTTCAGAGTACACCCATCTACTTTCCTTTAATATTTTATTTCAACTGACTGTGTCCTTTGGTCTTCTTAGTTACTGTACGGTGTTTTTTTAAAGAAAATTCCTGCTACCAGTCACGTTTTTCTTTTATTTATATTTCACACGACGTATTTCGAGAAATTATTCCCATTTTCAAATTCGTTTTTCTCTGTGTGTTATACCACTGTAATATTTTTTGTGTGTCAGGTTCTACTTTATTCTGTTATCTTTACTGCAATATAAAAAAATGCGCAATTTTTAGCTGGTTATCGATCTTTATGCGTAGTTTGTGGCGAAATTTGAAAGAACTTGTACTTACAGTTTTCTTATGGTCATTTTGTGCAGAATCTCACACATGTTAAAAATTACACACAACTTTCTGAACACAGTGTATACCAAGAACAACTTACATAAACAAATAGTTACAAAGATTTTATATGTAATCGACAGATGTAATGTTATGGGTTTTCTATAAAGAATGATATGCTTTTTGTACAGAGGGTATTTATCTTATCATACTTTGTATCTATTTTGTAATGGTGCTTATTTTTTATGTATTATTATTTTTTATTTTAGTATGCTGCCGAAGCATCTGAAGAAGTAAATATCTTCGGATACTTCGACCTCAGTTTCAGGCAGAAAATTTTGAGAATGTACGTTTGGAGCGCAGCACGTGTGATAGTGAAACACGGATTGCGGGAAAACCGGAACGAAAGAGACACGAAGCATTTGGGATGTGGTGCTGCAGAAGAATGTTGAAAGTTAGCTGGACCGATAAGGTAAGAAGTGAGGCTCTACGCAGAATATAAGGAAAACACTGATAAGGAGAAGGGACAGGGTGATAGGATATCTTAAGACATGAGGGAATAACTTCCATGGCACTAGAGGGAGCTGTAGAGGGTAAAGGCGGTAGGGAAAGACAGAAATTGGAATATGTCGAACAAATATGTGAGAACATTAGGTATAAGCTCTTCTCCGAGATGCAGATTTGGCACAGGAGAGGAAATTGTTGCGGTCCGCATCGAAGTCTTCTAAAGACTGATGATACCTAAAAAATATGACACAATAAAATAAAAATAAATAAATGGAATAAAATTTAAAAAACATGATGGTAGCATTTTAAACGCATTTTTATAGGCAAATAGTGAATTTAGAGCTCGATCGGACTCTTAAGAAGCATAAAGACAAAGTAGGAAGCAGCACAAAGGCTCTTCGCTTCCCTTTCTGTAAATGTTGATTTGACTGGTAAAGGAATGAGAAACACTGATTCGAAGTATCCTCCACCATCTACCGCACGGTGGCCTGCGGAATGTACTTGCACGTCGTTACACACGTTGTGCTCTCTCTAACTCTGCCTGTCTGTCTCTCTCTCTCCCTCTCACACAGACATGCACAAACACACACACACACACACACACACACACACACACACATCAAATCGCTTTAATACCCGACGCTGCATAGTCGTTTCAGCACAGCGGCAATATGCTAATGAAACACTCGTGTTTTATTATTTCATTTATTTAGCCCGCAGAGAGAGCCACACGTAATCCCCCACTTACGCCACCAACCCACCCTCTTTCCTGTACCTGATCTAGTGGCACCTCTGTACACCAATGTATTTACCCGCCTGTTTCAGTCTGCTTCTGTCTGAACCGCCACTCCATGTCCTTACACGGCCAGCGTTCAACGTTAGCCAAAATTGCCGATATTCTTCACCGCTGTCGCGAAGCGACCTGCCGGCATTCGCGAACTCCCGCAAATTCTTTGTAACGAACGGGAATATTAGACCGATTGCCTCATTGTGAGGAAGGAAGATACATTTGTTCCTGGCCGCAGCCGGCTACGTCGGCGCAGAGCGAAAAATCAATCGCGGGAAATATATGGAAGGCAGCCGAGTCAGCAGCATACTTGGCGAAAACTTGCCGGAGAAGGAATGAGTTTCATTTGTTAGCCGTGCACGTAATTGCCTGCCGGCTGAAATAAAGTGCAGCGCGTTCGGTTAGTAACGTAGCTACCGGACAGCATCCGCAGGGAATGTACTTCTCACAGACTCGTATTCACAGCCCATGTTAAAGGTGAAATTGTCAGTACACTGTCGTTTCCTGAATTTAGCATCGTGTAAGGTGGGAAGGAAGTGTACAGTTTAACGTCACGTCTACGACTGGGTCATTAGAGACGGGAGCACGGGTTCGGATTTCAGGAGGATGGAAAAGGAAATCGGCCAAGCTATTTTTCATAGCAACCATCTCGGCATTCTTACGCGACTTAGCGAAACTATAGAAAATCCATATCAGGATGGGCACACTGGGATTTGAACCGTTGTCCTTCTGATTACGGGTCCTTGTCTTAATACGCTGTGCGTTATACTTCATGCACGGCTCAGTTGGTAGAGCACTTGCCCGCGAAAGGCAAAGGTCCCGAGCTCGAGTCTCGGTCCGGCACACAGTTTTAATCTGCCAGGAAGTTTCACTGTACTTCTTCATTCTTGCATCATTTATGTCCTTTTTCTTCTGTCCATGTCCATCCATACTTCTTTTGTTTTTTCTTCTGGTAACCTCAGACTTATTATACCTTTACCTGAATTCATGTCTGTTTTCTGTGTCTGTCTGCTATTCCCAACTCCTGTATATGTCTCTTAACTTCTAAAAACAATGAAATTTGGGTTTTTGAATACTTAGGAAAGAAGTTGAATTTTTTGACAGCCTCTTGTTATCCATCCATTTTGAGGGGCCATAAAATGTATTCCTCTGACTTCTCATAGTATCTATTACATGCGCAGTTTTTTCATACAACTCCTTGTCGCTTCTCAATTTCCATATCCCATTCACATACTTAAGACACAAAATTTTTCACATTCTTCTTCTTTGTTACTTCTCCAAATTATTTAAGTGTCTCACAGTGCTTATGGTGAGGTACTCTGAGGCTCAGCCACATTGTATAGCTTCAATTTTGCATTTGTGAGCTATGTCGGTATTTATAATTTATTATTACTTTCATTCCCTACCCCAAAAGTAGAATAGGCTACTCAACTAATGACCAATTGAAGAATCAGGGGCATTTCAGCCAGTTACCAGAGGAGGTGGTGGTGTGGCAAATGGAGTCACAATTGGAAATATTTGGGAAAGGGTTTCCTGTTCCTCCCGAGAACCCTGGTCAGAACCGTGGGTGGAAAGTATTTTAAATTTAATTCTGTATAGATATATCCCACAAAAATAGACTTGTATAAGTGAACATATGTACTGAATGAAGCCAATGACTTGCCTGACATATAAAGTGTATCTACGCCACTACAAAGGTCATCCAGCGTTAAGCCATCTCCTCGTTCAATTCCTTTATTTTTAAAATGGCTGGAAGTTTTTCGGGTTAACAGCAGAGAACGGCCGCCTTCTCGCGAAGTGTTCTGCGGTCAAGACGCCGGCGCCGAGACAAAGAAAGAGCTCGTTTAGCGGCCGCTCCAGGCCTGTCCACGGGCGTCCAAACAAAAGACGGAGCACAGTGGCGGTTAAACGGTACTGCTGCTGCCACCTAGCGGCGGGCGCCGCAACCGACGCGTGGGCGGGGTGTGCTGCGCCGCCACCACCACCCCCGCCTGCCGCCGTCACCACCCCCGCCGCCTCCTCACTCTCTCTCTCTCTCTCTCTCTCTCTCTCTGCCTGTGTGACCAGGGGCTATCAGCCGCGACTGCGTCATCCTCCACCACTTCGTCCGCCCACGCAGCTCCGCTATAGCTGCTGATACCGCGCGACGCAGGCGGCATAGCGTAGCGGCCTGCATTACGCTAAATTCCTGGCGAGCTCTGTGTGTGTGTGTGGGTGCCGGCGGGTTAGTCGCGCAGCGCAGCGGCTGTTTGCTGTAAACACGGTGTTAACTGGCCCGGGAGTTGGCCGGTAATTGTCCAATGGCGGCGATTCCATCTGGCCTCACAGAGCGAGTGTGTTCGCGTGCGCTTGTGTATGTGTGTGTGTGTGTGTGTGTTGTGACGTGACCCGAATCTCTGGGAGACGTTGCAGTGCGAACCCCAAAGACAAGCGTCATTCCGTTCTCCAGTGAGTCTGATGCTGCCATATTGTACGAGATATCTTTCGTCCATTTAGTCGCCTTTACGTCATTCCTGTCAGATGGGGTGTAAAGTATAGCGGATACTTACGTACAAAGGCCACCAAATGCGATCCTTCTGCTTTTCGGACACCAGTGCGTTAATCCTTCTACTGCTGTGATCACACTATATCTGTTTACGTGGCAATACCTTTCTGTCTTTCATTGTATAAGTGCTCAACTAATTACAACGAACACAAAAATAAGGTAATACATAGTATGCCAAACATAATAGTTCCTGTTGATTTTAGCAACTGTTATACATCCGACAGCCGAGCAACATATAATTTTAGCACATGACCACCTAACAAATGTAACATTTTATAATGTTTCAGTGCCTTTTGGAATAAGATTTCACATTGTTTTATAATATGGTTTTGACATTGCCGGTTGCGCTAAGACTGCGCTAAACAGTGGTGTCTGGCATGGAGTATTAAATGTTTCTTAGTTCAAGGAACGGGTCACCATCCGTCAAAACGAAACTGTCACCAAAATGTTGGCAATATGGTTGCACAACTTCGTCACTATACCGTAGAGTGGTGCCCTCCGTGTCCAGCACATGTGGCACACTTTATTGGAGGCATTTCGGTATCACCGGGTTGTCTCCAAACACACACACACACACACACACACATACACACATTCTGTTTATTCCTTAAACTACACCCGACGCCAATCCTGGGACATCCAGTCTCCCTGGTTTCTGGACCATGTTGTGGTGTAACACATGGTGCTCGCTATGGTCGTCGGGAATTGAGATTCGCGTCGTGCAATCGTGTTCTGACAGTGCGATGCGATACATGACGTCATGCAGCCTCTTCGAACGGCGAATGCAGTTCTGGAACTTTCAGCCCACGGTTCGTTTGATTCAAAAGTCTTAGACGTCAGTTAGCCTGTACATCAGACGAATGAAGACGGACTGTTCGGTGTTAAGTTCTAACACTACTTTTGAATAAATGGAACCTATTACGTATATGTACCTCATCACTTCGACAGGGTGCACATGTCAAGCAACTTTCCTAGTTGACGAGCTTTCTGCGACTAACTTTATGATGCGAACCCAATAGTTGGTCACGGTTGTCTTCGTGGCATGATGGATGTTCAATCTACTATGCCTCAAACAGCAGAATGAAAAACCAGCCAAAGTTTCAAAATTTTTACTTTTTCTCCATCCGATGACTAGTTTCGGGTCGAGACCCATTTTCAAATCATCATAACATAGTCGAAACATTTCCGAAGGTGTCCAAAATGATCATTGCACTTTTTTGACATCTTCGGAAATGCCATTTTGACTGTGTTACGATCATTTGAAAATGGGTCTCGGCCCGAAACTAGTCATCGAATCAATAAAAGGGAAAAAAATTTGCAACTCGGACTGGCTTTTCGTTCTGCTGATTAACAATAAGTTGCTGACCCAGCCTATTACAGCATACTGGAAGTTGGTATTCCTCAAACGTTTTTATAACGACCCTACTGCTGCTTGACATTCAACTGAAATTCTTCAATCCATTCGACTGCGACGTTCTACCCATACGTATCGCGAGGGGTAACAAAAAATGGTTCAAATGGCTCTGAGCACTGACAACATCTACGGTCATCAGTCCCCTAGAACTTAGAACTACTTAAACCTAACTAACCCAAGGACATCACACACATCCATACCCGAGACAGGATGCGAACCTGCGACCGTAGTGGTAGCGCGGGTCCAGACTTTAGCACCTAGAACCGCTCGGCCACTGCGGCCGGCTATCGCGAGGGTTCAAAAATGGCTCTGGGCACTATGGGACTTAACATCTGAGGTCATCAGTCCCCTAGAACTCAGAACTACTTAAACCTAACTAACCTAAGGACATCACACACATCCATGTCCGAGGCAGGATTCGAACCTGCGACCGTAGACGTCACGCGGTTCCGGACTGAAGCGCCTAGAACCGCACGGCCACCATGGCCGGCTATCGCGAGGGGTAACAATGTTTAGCTCTGCAAACAATGTCAGGGATGACCTTTCGATCGGTACAGGAACAGTCACAATAGTAATGCACTTGCATGGCATATCGAATCGATGCAACACTTACTCTGTTCCCGCGCCCGGTTCCCGGGTTCGATTCCCGGCGGTGTCAGGGATTTTCTCTGCCTCGTGATGACTGGGTGTTGTGTGATGTCCTTAGGTTAGTTAGGTTTAAGTAGCTCTAAGATCTAGGGGACTGATGACCATAGATGTCAAGTCCCATAGTGCTCAGAGCCATTTGAACCACTTACGCTGATAAGTGTATTTCGTGCACCAACCCAACTTCATCATCCGAGCTACGACACGGTGATGTAATTTGGGATGCCTATGTTAAGGCCTACCTTATATTGCTGGCCAGTTTTATTTGATCCATGCTGCAATTATGAAGCTATTCTACCAAGAAAAGTATGTAGAACTTGCCTACGGCTATCCTTTGGACATAATATTCGCTAACTGAACTAGAAGGAAAAGGAATTACTGTGGTACGGAAGCATCCTTCACCAATCACTGCAACGTGGCTTGCAGAGAATAGATGTAGGTGCAGTGGAGCTCTGGTACTCGAAATGCTGTTCCTTTTTCCTGGACAGCCTTCGGGGAACTAATAGCACGTGAGTTCAGTCAACTCGAGAGACCTGTTACGGAATTCGCCGTGCGCGATCGAACCGATTACTCGTGGCCACTGCTCAGACGCCTGCCGCCCAGGGACAGGAGTTTCCAGACGAACGTCGGTGTCAGGCAGGCTCTAGGCTTTAACAAGCGGTCGGGCGGCTTCCGGTTGACCTCGTACAGCGGGTGACACAGCGGGCGGTTGTCGAACCAGCGGCCTACGAGCCGGGCGGCGCTCCCGAAATATGCGAGCCGTCGCGGCGGCGGACAAGAGGCAACAACTCACGCGGTTCCTTTTTATTTATTCGGCCGCCGCGGAAAAAGTTGGTCCGCCGTGGTCAAGAGCAGTGGCGGGAGCTACGGTATGGGCGCGTCCGCTGTTTGCGTTTCCGCGATTAATGCGGCGGCCGGCGGCCGCGTCTGCTTGTGGACGGCCTATTAGAGCGGCTCTGACGGCTACACCTTGTGCTGCCTACACGCGCTGTCTCCACACCGACGCGGAAGATAGGGCGACACGAACAGAGAGAGAGGAAAAAGGAGGTACGAGATTTCCACCTTGCAACAGCCACCGCAACTGGCAGAACACCAGCCTGTTGTGATACGGATAATTCAGCTGCCCCTACCGATAGATTTTATGCAACCCGCAACACCTTCGGAAAACCCCACGCGATATTTTTTTATTCTCTCGCAAGCTACGTGCAAGCTATTGGTACAGTAGAAAAACTGAACAGGAATGTTTTGCAGAAAATGTAGTTGAATTTTTTACTGGGATATGTTTTTGCTGGAGGCCAGAGTTTTCGAGTCACTAACGCAGAAGGAGATCACTTTTGCAGGTTTCTCGTGAATAATTCGAAAACTGCGCTCTATAGCAAAAACAAACTTTAGTACAATTTTTGTTACATTAAGTTACTACAAAAAGGTCCTGTTAATTTTTTTCTGTAGGACTAACTGTCTGCGCGATGCTATTCAATCTGCATATTGAGCAAGCAGTAAAGGAAACAAAATAAAAGTTCGGAATAGGTATTAAAATCCATGGAGAAGAAATAAAAACTTTGAGGTTTGCCGATGACATTGTAATTCTGTCAGACACATCAAAGGTACTTGGAAGAGCAGTTGAACGGAATGGACAGTGTCTTGAAAGGAGGGTATAAGATGAACATCAACAAAAGCAAAACGAGGATAATGGAATGTAATAGAATTAAATCTTGTGATGCTGAGGGAATTAGATTAGGAAATGAGACACTTAAAGTAGTAAAGGAGTTTTACTATTTGGGGAGCAAAATAACTGATGATGGTCGAAATAGAGAGGCTATAAAATGTAGACTGGCAATGGCAGGGAAAGCGTTTCTGAAGAAGAGAAATTGTTAACAACGAGTATTGATTTAAGTGTCAGGAAGTCATTTCTGAGAGTATTTGTATGGAGTGTAGCCATGTATGGAAGTGAAACATGGACGATAAATAGTTTAGACAAGAAGAGAATAGAAGCTTTCGAAATGTGTTGCTACGGAATAATGCTGAAGTTTAGATGGGTCGATCACATAACTAATGAGGAGGTATTGAATAGAATTGGGGAGAAGAGGAGTTTGTGCCACAACTTGACTAGAAGAAGGGATCGGTTGGTAGGACATGTTCTGAGGCATCAAGGGATCACCAATTTGGTACTGGAGGGCAGCGTGGAGGGTAAAAATCGTAGAGGGAGACCAAGAGATGAACACACTAAGGAGATTCAGAAGGATGTAGGCTGCAGTAGGAACTGGGAGATGAACAAGCTTGCACAGGATAGAGTAGCATGGAGAGCTGCATCAAACCAGTCTCAGGACTGAAGACCACAACAACAACAACAACAACTGTCTGCGCATTGTGAGTGGAGGCACTGTGGGTTGCATAAAACCCATGGGTAGGGGCGATCAGAAAAAAGTTTGAAAAACTTTTAAGGGAGTCGCAGGGTACTATGCGCTGAGAAATAATTGCTAAGAAAAAAATTCAGTACGTTGAGCCGTTTCTGAGTTAATTAGCATTCACGTTAGGGAATCAGGCCATTGCGGGACAAATTCAGAGACAGTGTCACCACACACGTTTACTGAAACTGACCAAAACTTCGATAGAAATATTAGACATGCGACGACAGTAAAGATTGAAACCGAGCCAAAGACTGAGTAGCCTTTTGCACTACCATTTACACTATGAGACCAACTGACACTAATTGTGCCTTCGTTTTCGGGCCAAGAGTGGAAGCATTTCTCAAGCGTCTAAGATCGTATACTGCACGTGCTGCCATAGTTAAAGTATCCTGTGGATCGCAATATGGCACTGGCCAAAAATGGAAGCCAAGGTAATGGAAGCACATAAAAGTACAACTGTTGAACAACCGACCGGGCAACCAACAACGTCTCCTCACTGATCGTTCAGCGAACGTAGCGGCAGCTGCCTGATTGATGAACCTGTGCTGACCGCTGCTCATAAGCGACGAAGGTTAGAATGTGCGCGCTAGTACCGCATCTGCACATCATCTGAGTGGCGATAGGTGGCCTTCTCAAATGAATCACGTTTTATGCTGCAGCGGATAGATGGCCATCGGTGTGAATGGCGTGAAACGTCCTAAATGAAACAACCTGCAATTGTCAAATTCAAATTCAAATGGCTCTGAGCACTACGGGACTTAGCATCTGTGGTCATCAGTCCCCTAGAACTTCGAACTACTTAAACCTAACTAACCTAAGGACATCACACACATCCATGCCCGAGGCAGGATTCGAACTTGCGACCGTAGCAGCCGCGCGGTTCCGGACTGAGCGCCTAGAACCGCTAGACCACCACGGCCGGCCTGCAATTGTTGTCGGAAGGGTTCAGGCAAGAGGGCATTCCTTAGGTGGTCATTCTGAAAGCCACAGTGCATTAACACGAGTCTGCGTCTATCCTTGGGGACCATGACCAACCCTATATGCAGTTTGTTTCTCGTCGGCACGATGACATCTACCAGTAGGACAATGTAACACCTCACACAGGTCACAGTGTATATATGTTGTTCGAAGAGCACCGTACTTCCCTGGCCACCAAACTCCCCGGATTTAAACTCAATCCAGAATCTGTGAGACCACCTCTGATGGCTTGTTCGCGCCAACTGTGAAACCTAGCGCAGCTAGCCTCAGCAACAGAGTCAACATGGTTCCACATCCTGGTGCGTACCTTTCAATGATTCTCTTCCGGCAGGTCTGGTAGATGCCCGCGCAGCAAAAGATGGTTAATCAGGCTTCTAATATGTCACTATAATGTGACAGGACAGTTTGTTACTCTTTCAATAGCCGTGCTTCCAGTTTAGTGGCATCCCGCTTTCAAGGAAGTAATCAGCAACGTTGTGCGACTTATTTTGTTAAGCATTCCTCTGTCTGTTTCGCTACCTATCCAATGATGATGGTTCGCCAATAAAAGCCGGGAAAATTTCAGCCAGAAACCATAATTCCTCAGAACAAACGTGAGAACAGTCTCTTTTTATAAGTGAACGGGACGCTGTTCTTTGACAGTCGGACTAACCGGGACACCAGTCGACCCTGATGAAGATCCCAGCAGAGGTGTCGAGACGTCGACTGTGCTAGTATGACATTGGCCACGAAAGCTTACAAACTTCATGTTTGTTCAGAGTGCTGTCGTATCTGAACTGTTATATGAACCTTATTTTTTCTGAGGCAGAGCTGGGGACACCACAGCCTGATGGCCATCCGATCGCTACCGCAGCGGGGTTGCCGACGCCTGTTAACGAGCTTGCACCGGAGTGATTAGCTGTGGTACAAAGTACCCTCTTACATGCGTCGTATGATGGCTCGTAGAATAACCATATCGACTGGGCAATCTTCGTTTTCTCTTAGTGGAAACTGCTTAATCTTACACCAACTCCGTCCATTTCTACTTCTACACGTAATTGAAGGAAGAGGTGTCCCCCACGGTTTCGTGTTGGGTCCAATACTATTCATGAAATTCTACACACACATACATACTCCGTAAGAGGCATGGAAGAGTGGACATTGTAGTACAGTTATTGACTGTCTATCCTATACCGCTGCAAGCTCCATAACACAGGAGGGCGCGACACTGCTAGTGCTTCGGTCGGGTGACGTCATAACACGGCCGTTGGGCTGTGCCTTACATTTGGTCAAGGTGAAGGTCAACTGCCAACCCCTTACGAAACCTCGCCCGTACGCCCGCGTCCCTTGCTGCGCAGTGAGGCCTTCCGCTGCTCGCTGGCGGCTCCAGCGGTGCAGAAGACATCGGCGACAGACGCCGCAGTTTTTGCGTGTAACCGCGCCGCAGTGCGTCGTGTGCGTGGCACGCTCGCCGCCTTTTATCTCTCAGGTTTTTGTGGACGCGCTGCGCGTGTGATGGGACGTCTTGGCGGCGCCTCACCTGGCGCTCATTATGCGCGGGATGAGCCGCGAGCAGCGAGCGGACCACGTGGCCCCCACGTGTCTGTCCGCACGCGCCCGTTACTACACCCGGTCTGCCCGGACGAGTCCCACCTCACCCCAGACCGGCCTGCCCCGAACGGCTCCAGCCAGCGCTCGTAACGAGTGAATAATCAGGCTCCCCACGCTATGCCACGAGACACAAAACAATCTTCTGTAAGAGGATCTGGTCCCACAGCTATTCGACCTCTCCTGTTTTCCTTTCCTCTCTGATATGTGTCTCTTGTAACCATATCGACTGTGCCATTTGTTTAATCTGCCGCTAACTTCGTCCAATTATACAGCTCCATGTAGTTAGAGGAAGAGTCCCGCATCGCTCCTAGTTTGGACCAACACTATTCACAATGTTCTGCAGATACATACTCTGCAAGCCATATGATACATGGAAGAAGAAACCTTGAATCCAACAGTCACTCCCTAACCCATACCACTGGCAATAAGAGCGAGGGAGAAACGACTGACTGCATGGTTCAGTACGACCCCGACTTCCTGTATTTTGTATTTGCCGTGCCCGGTGGCTGTAGGACCACTATGATCTATCGCAGATGCCGGGTATCTAAACTTTCTCGACAATGTTTTGCAAAAAGAAAGTCATCTTTCCTCCACACGTTGCCATGTGAGTTGACGGAGCATTTCCTTTCGATGAACACTCTGCCAGACACTTAAATGTGATTTTCAGAGTATCCAGGCAGATGTAGACTTGCGCGTAGATCTGGTAACAAATCTAACAGAATGTGTCTGAATTACATAATCCGACCTGTAGTTTCGTCTGTTCATAACGCCTGAGGCACTCCAGACGATATTCTTGTCTCTTACGAACACTCACTATCCAAGTCGACGCACTGGTTTCTTAAAAGGTCTTCGAGCCTCTCATCTGAAAATCTATTCCACACGCTCTGACCTTCCTTAACTGTCTGGCATGCGGCACAGTGTCAAACGCTTTGTGCTGTCATCCAGTATTCACACATACGAACACTTATATCTTTCTGTATGAGCTCTGCTTTCCCTTATTTTATTATGATGATCGCTTCTACCAAAGTGTATCGGCGTGAAGAAAATATTTTCGTGTTCGGAGGAGAAAGCTGGTAATTGAAATTACGTAAGAAGATACCGCCGCAAAGAAAAAAGCTTTTTTAACGCACCCAACATGATGTTTTATGTCCTTCTTTGAAATTTCTCGATGTATTCTGTTAATCCTGTCTGGTAAGGGTCCCAGACCGCGCGGCAGTACCCCAAAACAGGACGGACGAGCGTAGTGTAGGCAGATCTGTTTTATTTCCTACGTGTTCTGCCAATAAAACGCAGTCTTTGGTTTGCCTTCCCCACAACATTTTCTATGTGTTCTTTCCAGCTTCAGCTGTTCGTAATATACAACACGTTTTTGTCATATCATTCACTAGTTTTCTTTCTTCTCCCATTCTTAGAAGTACTCCTTCATTGCTCGCCGAACGATTTTAGAAATGCGTTGGTAAGACGGTATCATATCGAAATAGTGCATGCAGAAATGATGAGCGATCTTTAAAAGAAATTCTGGTAAGAAAGACGTCGTTGTTGTTGCAGATTTTGGTAACTTGTGTTCGGAGAAGATTGTGCTAGTGCCAAAGTTGTACACCTCGTTTACTGATAATGTGAAGAATATTTTTCTGCTGATATTAATATGGAAAAATGGGAATTTTTTCTGTAATGCGTTCCGTGACATTCAGTATCAGTTAACTCCATTTCTGAAAGAAGAAGAGGAGAGATAATTTCGATCTAGAGAAATACTGGAAACATGTAGTATGTAGTTCTGGATTGTTGGGTTTAATAGTTCTGAAAAATCAGGAGTTCTTAACAGGGGTCAAAGCGGTCGAGAGATTATTATTACTGTAAGAAGTGTACAGATAAGTTGGTGTTGAGTAGACAGGAAAAGTTCGAAATAAAGGAATATTAGAAATATGATTGAGTAAATTAGGATATTTATTATCATTAGAGACAAAAACTAATGTGAAGTGCTCCACTGCATTCAAAATTAGAAAACTATTTGGCAATTTGTGGAGGAGAGGAACTGTACAGTCAGAGTAGAACATGTAGAATAGGGTTCGAGGTTGAAGTGTGAGAATATAGGAGTTTGTAAGAGAAGTCAGTGCAATCGAAAGAGGACGATTACTATAGAAAGTTAATGCTACGTAGACAAACTACGAAACAGAGAGGTATTATAAAGGACATACGGGCAAATTAGCGTATTCAAAATTATAAGACAAAGCAAGAATATTTTGAAGTGTATCACGGCATTCAGAATTACTCAACTATTTTGTAATAAAAATTTTATTTCTGTATGGGTCCACAGCTACAACACGTTCCTTACTCACAGAAACACGATGTATACATGTCCACATGTACCAGCGACGTATTAAAATGTGAAATGAAGCGTGAGGTCTAAAATATATGCTTGAAGACGACTCACGGTTGAAATTGGACAACTGTACGTATAACACACAGAATACAACGTACTTCCACCATGTTTTCATGCTCAAAATTTTGTAATTAGTGGAGGAGGGGAAATAACGAGCTAAATAGAGGTTATAACATGAAGAACTATGTTTGGGGTTGTAGGATATAATTAGTATGTATAGATACAGGCGTTAAAACAATCGAAAGGGTACGATTAATCTAAGAATCTAGTGATAGGTAGCATGTAAATTACGAAATAAAAAGATATTGGAAAGGATAGGTGAGGAAATAAGGGTACAGATAACTACATGCAAAAGTAAGAAAGGATTAGTGTGAGGTGTTCTGCGGCGTCCGGAATTAGTTAACTATCTTGCAGTTACTGTAGGAGAGGAACTGTCGAGATAGAGAAAAATTGGAAACAGAAGGAACAAAGTGCGAGGTTGTTGGGTGAGGTACTATGAAAATATACACATAAACAAATATTAGAAAGCATATACGAAAAGATAAAGACATTGATAATTATTAGAGAAAGAAAATAAAGATTCTGTGAGGTGATCTACAAAAGCCAGAAACTTTTCTGAAAGCAGCAAATAAGACGAAATGTTGAGTTAGAGGGAGGTTAGAGCATTCAAAATAAAGCTAGCAACTGTTGGGTAAAGAGGCTATAAAAAGATGAGAACTGCTAATCAGTATCAATGAAATGGAAGTCTTTACGAGAGGAAAAGAGGATAGTTTTCTTAAGCGGTGTACAGGTTGGTTAGTGTCTGCGGATATAACAAAACTGCAGAGAGCTGTTGGGAATCGGATACGAGCATCTACAATGAAAGCGCGCCGACCGACTGCTTAAATGCGCTAACGCACTTCCACTTAAGAGGGTCGCGCGTGCGCGGTGGTGATTGCAGGCGGGTCGGGCACGCTGATTTGTGCGACAGCTATCAGCCCGTACGTGACCGCCCAAGAGGCGGTGCGCGCGCTCACGGCGGCTTCCTGGAAGCCTCTCCATTACGAGAGGCACCCGAGTGGCCAACACTGCGGGATGGTTCCCGCTGCTCGCCGACGTTTCCCAGTCTGCTGGAAGCGGCTCGTCAACACTCGTGTAGGCGTCTCCGAGCGGGAATACTTACGTGTGTGGAGCGTGCAGATACGGATGAGCGTGCGAGGGGGTCCTCCTTGTGATACTCTGCTTTATCGATGTTATCGTGCAGCCAACGTCAGAAGATAACAGTACTATAGAACGATCATCTTGATGGTGAAGCTCTTTTGTCTGTGTTTGCCTTAACAATAACATATGTTTTTGAGTGGGGTCCGCCTTTAGCAAAACACAATTTTGTTTTTTGTCCCAGACATGTTTCACTGCAGTTGCACAATCATCAGTACGTTTTTCATTATTATAAGGAATGTTCTTTACTGTTTAAATACATATAAATATTAGTTTCTAAATCGTAATTATAGGTTTTTGAAGAGCGCATAAAATTGTGTATTCATACCTTCTTACCACATGGTGTGGTTTTCCTGCTGTGTTACGTTTTTACAGTGACTATTTTTCTTTACAGTTTGTCACCTGCAACTATATACAACTTAATGTGGGCAAAACATTTACGCAAAAATTAAGGTATTTAAACTGTTATGGCAATGCCAAAGTTTAATAATTCATGTGAAAGGTTGTGTTTGTGTGTGTGTGTGTGTGTCTATTTACATTATGTTTCACTTACGGTTTCTTTCTTCATCTTCTTCATTGTCAAGTTCCATGTATTGAGTTGTCACTGTCGCTGTTTACCAGCTGTAATAACAAGATGGCGCACAGTGGAACAGTAGAAGGTGTGAAAACAAGATGGCAGACAGTGAAACAATTGAAGATGTTATAGGCGGTTGTTTTGAATTTCTCATTGGTGTGTGTGTGTGTGTGTGTGTGTGTGAAAAGAAAGAGAGAGAGAGAGAGAGAGAGAGAGAGAGAGTAGGTTTGAGGATTTAACATTATTATTATAATTTTATTTATTTTTTTTTTTACTTTTATGTGTATATATGTATGTATGTGTCTGTGTGTACGTGTAGGGGGAGGGGGGAGTTCTATAGGCTGGTATTATCTAATAATTCTTTGAGGGTAGAGAACAGAGTTCCACTGCATGGATCTGTGTATTCATTTATTTCCTTCAACTATGGTTTTTTGTATTTGATAATTTTCTTCAATTATTTGTTTTTGTGGGGTGTTGTTGCTGCATTTGAGAATTTTCAAATCAGTATTGATGTGTGTTGGGCTATTATAGAAGTTCGCCTACTTGTGTGCCCTATGAGGAGGAAAAGTAGGACAGTACTGGGCAACTAAAAACTATTTGCTCCGACTGCTTTAACACCTTCTGCTAGTTCTGCATCAACGTCCACATAAATACTCTGCAATTCGAACTTACTTCAAACGAAACTATATAGTTACAGAGATCTTACCAAGTCTCAAACATCTATGAAGTACATATGCACGCTGAGGTTGAAGTGTGAATGGGAAAAGTGCTACGATATTGGAGAAGCTACGCAAAGCCACTGTGTCCTGCTGGCGTAATGCTTAATGCGTCTGCCTCGTAACGAGAACCAGGAGACATGGGTTTGAATCCCAGGCTTGGTACAAATATTCATTACTCGTTTCAGTCTGCATAAATACATTATACTCGTAAATGTTTTAGACTTGTGCCTGGGTTCCAGGCAGGATCCCCTCTCGTTCGAAGCTGAGATGCTATTCCAGTACAGTTGGAGAGCCTCTGCAATGTTCTTCGAGCTTAGGGAAAACATCAGGTGGGCTGAGTGTGAATGGGAGTTTGGGTTAAGGAGGGAGGAATGCTAGGGTAGTCTGCAGCTGTGCAGAGCCACTGCCCCAGGGTGACGTACTACTTAGCACATATGCGTAGTGAGCACAGGACATCGGTTCGAATCCAGGCCTTGGCACACATTTTTATTCGTCACTTCAGTCTGCATATATTATAAATCGATCTCATATTTTTGGAAGAGGATTCATAGAACCACTTTCAGACCGTTTCTTGACCTTTCCCATCTCACAGGTGGGAAATGGTCACCTAAATCTTTCTCTCCGAGTTCAGATTTCTCTTATTTTATTTTATTTTATTTGATGGTTATTTATCGCTATGTACGTGAGATCCTACAAAACATTTTGGCATAGGTAGGAGATAGCTGTCGAGAAGATTTCATCGCAGCTAAAAACACCTTTGCTGATAGATACTCGATTATGATATCTGCCACACTCTCTTCTCGGTTTCGCGATTATGCTAAACGAGCTAGCGTCTTTGAAATTTCTCAAAGACCTCCGTCCAATCTGGTTGGTTGGTTGGTTTTGGGGGAGGGGAGAAAACAGCGAGGTCATCGGTCCCATCGGACTTGAGAAGGCCCCACCCTTTCATAGAAACCATCCCGGCATTTGCCTGAAGCTATTCAGGGAAATCCAGGAAAACCTAAATCAGAATGGCCGGACGGGTGTTTGAACCGCCGTCCTCCCGAATGCGAGTCCAATGTGCGATACCTAGCTCGATCGTCCCATCTGGGAAGGATCCCATACCACGCATCAGTACTCCGCAAGGGGACGGACAAAGTTAGTGTACTCAGTCTCTATAGTAGGTCTGTTGTATCTTCTAAGTGTTCTACGAGGAAAACGTCGTCGTTGGTTCACGTTCCGCACACGATTTTCCAAGTTGTGATTCCAGTTTAAGTTACTTGTAACTATAATCTCTAGGCAACCAGTTCAGCCAAGAGCCTTTAGATTGGTGTTTGTATCGCATAACCGAAATTTAACAGAATTTATTTTTAGTGGAGGATCTCGCAGCTTTTATTGTTCAGCGTCAATTACCACTTTCCACACTATGCAGTTATCTTTTCTAAATCGTTTTGATTGTCTGACGCCTTTACTAGACGGTAAATGACAGTACCATCTTCTACGTAAATTGATTGCTCAGATTGTCTCCTAAATCATTTACATAGATTAAGAACAGCAGAGGGCCTATAAAACCTTTTTGGGAAATTAAACACCTTCCCGTCAGTTACTACGAACTGTGGCCTTTTTTACAAGAAATCACTAATGCAGAAGTACAATTTAAACGGTACTCCATAGGCACACGATGTGAGTTAAATCGTGTGAACTACTCAATTTTATGGATAAAATTGTAAAGATGAAGGCAGAAGTTTTTCTACGGTAACACCAATCGCTGTATAAATAAAAAAAACATATAACTATTGTTTTGTTTGTACTTGATGAAAGGCTCAAAGGTTTGGTTATATGAAGAAACAAATGGGCTTCAGAAAATAACACGATATTTTCAAACAATCTATAAATTAAGCTCGTAAAACTGTTACCAAACGGATGGTTTGAACGCTACACTGCTTTGTCAGATGTGGTACTATTGAAGATGGAACTCTCTTAGCTTCCTCCCACTTACCTGGCAGTTAAATTTCAATGATTTGTTTCTAGGACCTGATCGCTGCCACAGACCTGTCCACGTCTAGAGAGTCACATTTCATAGCTTGATATTGCTTTCAGGACCAAACGTGTACTTTATACTGTCTTCCCATTAGCTACATGTCTTCTACCTGTTGTGGTCTAGATTGTGCTCCGCTATATACAAACTATGATTTTATTTTTGTCACTTTGCGTACAGATCTTCCACACCAGCGTTTCTTAATCTTTTAGTATTTGCGACCGAATTTCCAATCATAATTTTCGTAATGTATCCCCCTTCCCTCCCTGAGTGTGAGTGTTAGCTAAAGTAATGAAGTTACAAACTTTACAAACTGCCTGGAGCACGTAAATTTGTTGTTGTTTCGCAACATCGATGGATTCGATACATTGACAAAACCAGTTTTGAAACTTTGAGAAGTATCTGAAACTTTGTGTTTGTGTATATGTGTGCACTGAAATTTTTGCAACGTGTTTATGAATTAGGAATCGCCATTTTTCTAGAAGAGGATAAGTAACAGGAAGCCAAAAGGTGTAGAGATCGTTTATGTGAGACGAAATTGAGCTGTCTGGTCGACATGTTAGAAATTAAATACGTTGAATCTTCAGCTGCAAGGAGCAAATACGCATATGTTGGAAACGAGTTATAAAGCAATGCTTTTTGTAGAAAACTTAAACTGTCGATGAGAAATTTAAAATAAGAAAAAAAAGCTAGAAATGTTTGCAAATGTCGATGAAACTGTTAACAGCACGTATATGTCTGAAGAAAAACGTTTACGAACTGTTTTCTTAACCATTGTAAATCATTTAAACGCGATGGAAAATAATTTTAAAAAGTATTTTCTTGGTGGTAAGTAGTTTGCGGCACTTAACGAGTGTGTTTGGGATCCATTTCAAAATACTCCCGATGGTGTCATACCTGCCGATGAAGAAATCTTCATATACTTCATGGCAAGTGGCGGAATCAAAAACAGTTCAGTAATAAATCGCTCTTTGAATTTTGGGTACGGGTGGATAATGAGTTTCGTTCAATAATTACGAGAGTATTTCGTTTACTACTATCATTTTCAGCTTCCCATCTTTGCGAAACCGGATTCTCTGCGTTGGCTGCTTTGGAGACAAAACATAGATCTCAGGTAAACATAGAAAAAGAAATCTGTGGCTATTTTTGAGATGAAACCTTCCTTCGAATATCTTCGCTCTACAATGGAGTCTCCAATAATTACTAAACTTGCTTTTAATTTAGTACTGAAGCGCACAGTACTGATACGGCCATATGTATAGGTGCATTACACCAGTGAAAATATGAATTCCAATTTTTTATTAGGTCGTGATATTTGTCGCTTTGCTTTGCTTTTAGTAAATTAATAAATTTTTGAATGTATATTTTTTCTGTCAAGAAGCTCGCTCCCTTATCTTTGGCAATGATGAAACCGATCAGTAATGCAGAATAAAATAAAAATATTTATTTGTACTCAACAGCCTTTGCCGAAATGTCTTTTCTGCGTAACAGGTGGTTCGGAATATTAAATCTAGTTCTGTCAACACTGTCGTGGTTTGGGATGGGCAGAAACGTTTAGCGACTCTCCTTGAGGCTATTCAGTCTTAAAAGTGAGGTGACGTAAATTCACTGGGTCGGTCATCTGAAACGTAGGATGACACATGGTGACCTTTTCTCATATGCGTCCGGCGAGCTGTTGCAACGTTTCGTCTTACTTCTGTCAACGCGGTTTCCCTGCCCATGTTTCCACATTTGTTTGTGAATTCTGTGAGTCAGTGCAACAAACAAGTATCGGCTATCATATTCTGCCTGTATTTCGGATTATTTATTGATATTTAAATGCTTTTTCGTCATATTTTCAAGCCTTTCGCCGGCATTTTGTGATTAAGAGCACGCGTGTAGTGCGGCGATTCTCGCTAGGATCCTCTACTCAGGTTGGCGATTCAAAAGTGCAATATGTGGCGAATGGCGGAATTCGAGAAGTATACTGTGCAACGGCCACACACGATCACCACCAGAATTCTCTTAGCGAGAGGTAAAAGTAAACTGTTAGTCATCTGTAGTGGGGAATTACGAATAGAATCTTACGGGCTAACATCTTGAATGGAATGAGAAGTCTTCAGAGTGGACTCTGCTATTGTAACGAGGGAACAGACAGAAATAGAAGACTGGCAATATTATGAAACCATTAGTTAGAGAACTAAATTGTTCTACTATATAGTTTTATTTCCGCTAAGATATGGTAGCTTCCGACGAAGCCATATTAGTCTTATTTTATTTGATATTTACCGACTGAGCATTATAGGTACTGTCGAATATATTTTGCATGTTTGTCTCCTTTACCAACAGGTGAAGCTGCTAGTTTGGGAGATGGTGGTAATATTGGACTGGCTAGAGGAATTGTTGACATTCTAGTCAGTTTGTGTGTGAGTTTCGAGATAGTTAACCGAATACTTGTGAGATAAAATTGAGCCTATTTTTCTGTCCCTTCACAAATACCTACTATACGAGACAACGATGACACACTTGATTCCAAATTAAGAATATTTTAAGTGACATTTTTTAAGAAGTCGTCGTAACTTTTGACTCAATTCCTATGTATTGTTAAGTCAAAAACTTAAACTCCGATTGTAGGCAGTACAATGAAGCGTGGTATACCATCGAATGAAAGTCGAAAAATTAGCAACATTATTACTTCAGAAAATTATCGAGATATTACTGCAACGATGTGAATAACGTTATTCATCAACGCATTATTGCTGAAATTCGCAGTGGAATTTAATAAATTGTTTCATTTCTGCTGCCTAATTTCTCCCTAGTTATTGCCCTGCTTGTATATGAGGAAACATACGTTAATCAGTGTCTGGTTTTTTATGTTATTTTACTCTATAGAAATTAGGAAATAATTTTCTCTTTCCTTGAGAAACGACTCTCATCATGATGGAGATGTTTTGAAATATTATTAGCAGGATGACACCGGGGTAATACCACCAATCGTTCGACGATGGCGGCTTGCGACAAATACAATTTGCGAATGTGATAAATTCAGTCAAGGCACGCACTAGGTACCTTCTCAGTGATTATCGAAGCGAAAAGTCCAGCTGCCTATCATCTATTAATCATGCGTTGCTGGACGGAGTGAAGAACTTATTTCCGCCGGTGAACGGCGCGTGTCGTTCTGACAAAAGCAACGTTTACTGTGTGGTCGTGCTTCTTCGGCAAAAACATCGATATACTTGAAGACAACGTATAGTCGAGGCGAAACCGGTTGTGCGAATGAGACTGCAAGTTAACTGACAAGTGGAGCGTGTGATTTCAATAAACGAGTCTCACCCTCTCGCGAGCAAGGCATCGTACCACTTAAATTCAACGTGTCTGTCTTGAACTTAACACATTAAATGTAAGTCCGTATAATTAAATACTTGAAGCGATTCTTCGCACCTGCAATTTCTGTCTAATGTAGTAAATCTAAATGTACACCTTCCGTAGGTCAATGTGAAAAATAATTATGAGAGCGTGTAAAGTGGTTAGTGCAAACTCCTCGTCAATCATAAAAGTGACACGCATACGTTTATCGAAAAAGACAGAATCATCAAAAAATCTGTATCAGCATAATACAGATTTCTTTGTTATGGTTTCTTCCTGCGAAAAATAAAATCAGTGGTCTCAGACGAATAACTGCAGAAAAAAGTCATTGCCGTTCGTTTTATCATTTCAGATCTCTGCCATTAGCATGCCCCATTCAATCAAATTTGAATGCAGCGTCCCGTAATATCTACAGTGCATAAACACATTACCTCGTTTTAATCGTAAAGAGAACGAATACCTTTGTTTGACAACATTTTGTTGATTTCTAACGTGACGGACAGAGCAGTACGGAAGAATCTCGCCAGAGGTAAGAATATATTGAAAATATATCCCCGTTCTCGATTTTGGTGTAATAATATTGTCTTAAAATAGGAGACAATATCGCTTCCGATAAAATTAAAAATTTTTTCCCGCATTTTTAATATATTACCGAGTTTCAGCCGACATACTTATATTAGTTTCTCTGCGCATCATGCGCATATCGCAGTCTCGCTGATAGCAATAATGAACAATAGTACGGAAGGGCGAGAACATTTTTTTTTGGCGTCCATGTGGGACGCCAGGAATTCTCTGTGTTTCATTAAAATTGAGACGATAAATAAATTCTTACTTGTCACCATTAGCTGATGTGGAAAACAAAGAGACGTTGCCATAAAGCAGAACTGGCATGTAAGTAGCATAGCAAAATAGAAATAAATAAATAATAAAGAAATTGAAAACTATTCGCCCGTAGCAAAGTGAAGTATAAAGTACCAGGGTGGCTAAAGTAACTAAGACGACAAAAATGTGCTATAAAGTGCCTTCCTCAGTTCTCTGAGGTAGAACAGAAACTACTGGAGCCACGGAAGCAATTTACCTCGTGACAGACGTTCCAATAACCATTCACTGGTTTCCCTAACATCTATTACTATTCAACCAACGTCCTCATACCACGCTCCCTAAAGTAACACGTTCCAAGTTTTCCGCTGCAGCAGCGCCGGCGGTATTCTTCGCACATTCGCTCCATAGTAAACTGGTTTCCTTAATCTCTTTTACAATTAATCCAACGTCCTCATACCACGCCACCTAAATTAGCATGTTCGAAATTGTATGCTTCAGCAGTGACCACGAAATTCGTCGCACATTCACTCCACAGTAAATTTCTCCGAAATTGTAGTCCGAACATGCTATACCGTGCAAGTGTTACACGCCAGGTCGACGGCAGTACCTCACGTATTCTGGTCGATATTACGGATGAGCTTGAATATTATTTCCTGCTCCTGTTTTAATTCCGCTGATAGTTATCTGTATTTACAACGACCGGCTAATAGATTTTCATAAAAAGACATCTATTACTACGGAACGTATTTTTGGCATCTGAAATGCTTAAGAAAAAATATTCACATTTTTCCATGAAAGACTTTTTAATTTCGTAATGAAAATACTGCGAATCTACAGGTTGTTGTGAGCGCTTATGTACAAAAAGTACGTGGTTTAATTTTTTCCGAGCTATCAGCGTATGGACGTTATAACCCACGTCAACTTGAGAACGACTCAAATGCCGTAACACGCCGAGAATATGTAATACAATAAAAACGTTTAATCTGACGGGACAATGTGTGTGGAAAATATGTCTCTCTGTAGAATTTATTCCAAAGTTTATCAATTATCAATGTACAGCAGGTATAGTAAAGTCGCTGTCGTACATCGCTACGTCTAAAATAACAGACGCGTCTGTCAAATCCAGCGCTGTTCACCTCTTCTAAAAACCTCACCAATCTTTAATACCACTGTTAGTGTGTTAGTGTCAAGAGCTATTTACCTATTTGCTCGTCCGACAGTCTTGAAACTGAAAAATATGTTTTACTTGCTTCGTCATCAGAATTTCGAATTGTCTGATGCTGTTCAATCATCTTATCCTAATTTATATTTTCTCTGGGTAAATACATCCAGTATCCTCATTAATAGGTATTGCATTTTCTATTCTCTGCCTGCCCTTCTATGCGTATTGGTTAGCACACTACACTCACATTCTAGAGGACACCGATGAAATAAAAAAAATCGCTCTGAGCACTATGGGACTTAACATCTGTGGTCATCAGTCCCCTAGAACTTCGAACTACCTAAACCTAACTAACCTAAGGACATCACACACATCCACGCCCGAGGCAGGATTCGAACCTGCGACCGTAGCGGTCACGCGGCTCCAGACTGAAGCGCCTAGAACCGATGAAATCCCTGCTCGACTGTTCTGAATTAGTTTTCCCGTGATTTCCCTAAATCCCTCCAGGCAATGACGGGATGGTTCCTTTGATAGGGCACGGCCGGTTTCCTTCCCCATCCTTTCGTAATCCAAGCTTGTGCTCCGCCTCTAGTGATCTCCTCCGTCTTTTTCCCTCTTTAACTGTTTTCAGCGACATGTTGACTACTCCCAGATCCGACAGCAGTTGTCTAAGTAACCTGTCGGTTCTTCTATAGCCATCCACACCTATTTTGCTCACCTTTTCTTTGTAGCACTTGCTCATTCCTACTTTATATACCCACTTCATTTCTAACGCTCTCCGATAGCGCTACGTCTTTCGCTTCTGTGTTATTCTCAGTCTTGGTACTCGTATGGAACATTCAACAGTCTTTTCCCGGGAACATTAAAAAGTACGTCGTTCGCCATATTGTCGACTGTCAACAATTTGAGTTCAAAATACAAAGAAGTCAAATAATTGAGAGTAGGTTTTCCTGAAGGTTTGTCGAAAAGAGGTGATGTCAAAATAACAAAAAATCGTACTCTACGTTCGGTAACAGACATTGTCTATTTATTCTTGTCCAAAGCATCAGACTGTAGGAAGAATAGCCGGCCGAGGTGGCCGTGCGGTTAAAGGCGCTGCAGTCTGGAACCGCAAGACCGCTACGGTCGCAGGTTCGAATCCTGCCTCGGGCATGGATGTTTGTGATGTCCTTAGGTTAGTTAGGTTTAACTAGTTCTAAGTTCTAGGGGACTAATAACCTCAGCAGTTGAGTCCCATAGTGCTCAGAGCCATTTGAACCATTTTTTTGTAGGAAGAATAAAAATTATTAAGTAAAATTATAATTTACAATATTAAAACAAAGTTAACAAGACCGCTTCAGCACATTAAAAGCACGCTAAATATTACTACAATATGTCACGTGGTAATGAAAATGGTGTCCAGCAAAGTTACCAGGTGTGGAACTTCCAAAATTAGCCCGGAAAATAGCCTGAAGAGCCTTATAATTAACTGCAAGCTAACCGACTAAGCGCCGGCCGGAGTGACCGAGAGGTTCTAGGCGCTACAGTCTAGAACCGCGCGACCGCTACGGTCGCAGGTTCGAATCCTGCCTCGGGCATGGATGTGTGTGATGTCGTTAGGTTAGTTATGTTTAAGTAGTTCTAAGTTCCAGGGGACTGATGACCTCAGAAGTTCCATAGTGCTACAAAAAAAAAAAAAAAAAAGTGTCTAAGCTGATCTGTTTTTACAACTTTCTACAGATCGTCAAGTGGCGTCTATCTTGCAGTTCGCCACATTCGAAGCGCTCGTCGGTTCTAACGTAGCCCCATTTCTTCAGATTTTCTTTGCACCGGTATTCGCCCATTCTTAGGTGATTCAGGACACTCCAAGCGGTGTAACGTAATTCAAAGCCCGCCAGAAAATTCCTTGTAAAGGTAAGCAGAAAGTAATGACTAGAACTGTAATTAAATGGCTCTGAGCACTATGGGACTCAACTGCTGAGGTCATTAGTCCCCTAGAACTTAGAACTAATTAAACCTAACTAACCTAAGGACATCACAAACATCCATGCCCGAGGCAGGATTCGAACCTGCGACCGTAGCGGTCTTGCGGTTCCAGAGAACTGTAATTAAGACAGAGTTCGTTTGTTTGCCTATGGTACTTATTTATCTTTCACTTAGGAGACATTTCAAACGAGAGCCACATACAGATTTCCCTGAATAAAGCAGAAAACTTCAATTTCTTTCATTTTATCATGCTAAACAAACGTTCGTGACCAACAAATCTAGTTAAAAACAAAGTTATGTTCTTTTATTAAGTTAGTGAGCCACCCTCCACAGTGACCTACCCGTCAGTCCTCAGACAAATAGGGACAGGAATGTTTTGTGCTCTGCATTGACAAAGCCATTTCGGTAAGCACGAGACACGGGAACTCACCTTACCGTGTCCGTTGTCGAATTTCCGGTAATATTATCTTTATGCTTCAATATTTTCTACAACCTGGATAATGGAATCCCAGAACATTTCGATATAGCATTCATTTTTGTCTGCACTCTACATTTCACAGCTTCAGTTAGCTGCTTGCGTTGCGCGAAAACCACTCTTACACTTGTCCGACGTAATTTTTCGGCTGGCTTATGTGCTGTGGTAAGTGAGGCATCCCGAAAATCCGTCACGCTTACGAGCCTAGATTGAGTAGACCGCATGTATGAAGAAAGGATCCTGGTAAAGGCTGTCAGTTACAAATGCAATGGAAGAAGAAATAGATGGAGTACCGTAACAGGCAATTTGCCCAATACATCAAGTGAAGAAGACGCAGGAGAAGAAGAAGAGGAAGTTACGCATTGTGGAGAAAATAAGGGAGTGTCACGAAGAGTTGAATGACGGAACAGTTTTCTGAACATTTGAGAGTTTCAGACTGCTATTGATTTCGAATTGTAAAGTTTTATCTCGGCGTTCTGTCACGACAATCTCTTCAATTTGTCGTTTGTACCAAAACACATAGCATATCATTGATTTATCGAGGAGTTTTCGAGTAACTTGGCCACAAGTTTTATCGAGGAACTCGATTTAACGAGCATAGAATTAGCGGGAGAGACGACTGTACTATCCCTTTGATGGTAGACGTCCTAACGTAAAAGAAATATGCCTCCATTAGTCTCGCTGCAGGATCGGCATTTTCGCCCCTTTCCTCAAAACACAGTAAGACCCAGACTCACCTTTTCTTTAAACTTTCTCCGTCTTTCGGCAGAGCTCGCCGGTAAGTCCGGTATGGTAATTCCCACGGGCGAAGCTTCCGCGGCCGGTAGCTGTAGTTACTACAGTCCGCCGACTCGTCTCCACGGACGCCGGCGAAAACGCTCGCGGGGTCGAGATTAAACACACCTGCAGCGCCGAGTTACGAGCCGGTTGAGTTATAACTCCTGAGGAGGCGGCAAAAAGTCGGCACCGAAACGCGGCTAATAGCCCGACGGATTGACAGAATTATTCACGGGTCAGCCGCCAGACTTGTTTTTCAAATTCGCGGCCTCCGCGCAAAAGGAAAAACAATTCCCCACCTCCTCCTCCTCACGGCTCTTTCCTCGTAACTCCTGACCGGCGACGTGTGTTTCCCCACTCACGAGGAACCTATCCCGGCTTACACTGTAGTGACTAAAGACAGTTTCCTCCCAAAGTGCTGTGAACCACCGAGTGGGTAGGATGTGGAAGTATATCTCTACCTAGTACAAACAAAATGTGAGAACTGCCAAGTGCGAAAGCGATGCTAGCAGAACTGAAACTGTATCGAAGAGGGTCGTGCCTGGATAGCTTAGCCGGGAGATCACTGCTCGAAAAGGTAAAGTACCGGGTTCGAGTCTCGACGGGCCACACAGTTGTAATCTGGCAGCACATCACCGAATTGGGGATTCTTAAATGACATCATCGGCGGACTTACGTCACTACATTATAATCCTTTGTGGAACTCCAACATTGCGTTGGTAAAAAGGTCCGCTGTTGTATTCAGTTCAACTATTTCTTCAGTTTTCCGTCTCGCTTTGAGCTTTGACAGTTTGAGTCATGGTGACTAGTTTCGGATTTATCAAACTATTATCGGAGGCTTTCTGAAAAAATTAATGATGACATTCGCACATTGTCAGCTCCAAATAACATTCAAATCCGAACATTCTGTGCCTTAACGGGAGTCCCTACTGCACACTAAGTTATCAGCGGAAATCATCAGTGCAAGTGAGACGGAAAACAAAATAATAAAATTACAGATTTTTTACTTACACTGAATATATTATAATACAATAACATTATAATGTATTGTAATATATAAAGACAATTTCAACAGCGATAAAATGAAGTTATGAGTATGTATACTAGTTATCATCTCAGAAATATGTGTCAGAGTGTCATAGTGAAGGGAGGACCTATATTCATGAACCTACCGTACGTATGTGGAAAGGCGAGCAATCAAGAAAATATGACCAATGAGCAAGGCCTAAAGTAGAAAAAAATACTTCTCGTCAGGTGAGCATTTCGAAGTCCAAAACTAACTCTTGGTTGCAAGACATGATTCTACAGAACTGGCAGAGATGAAGCAGTAGAGGTAGCGATACATTTTCCTTCTCCCTATCGTCCACTGTATAGATAGGTAATGGCTGAAGTAAGAGTAATACCTGAAAGAAGATGGCATACGAGAAGATAGCTTCCTTAAATAAAAGAACTTCTTTACTGTCAGGTACTGCAACAACATTATTTCATTCCTGATAATGATGGCTGAGCAACATGGTTGCGGATGAAATTGAGGGTGGAAGTGTATGTGTTGAAACGCAGTACTCTATAGCTAGAAGTGAACGCAGAGAAATGCCGAGTTGAAGATAAAGGACGCAGCTGAAAGGGGTAGTAATCTAAGAAAGTTAAAAAAGAAACTAACTAGAACACATAGGGTACGAAATGAAAAATTAACAAAAATCTTTGGCAAGTAAAGCATTCTATGGGAAACTTTTAACACAACAAGGGACAGATTAGTTGGATATTTGATACTGTATCCAGTAACGGTTAACAACGCGCCGGTAGGAAATTTAGAGGGCAGAAATGGTAGGAGCAGCAAAGGTTATAATATGAGATATGGAGGGTGTTAGCTAAAGTACGTAATAATACAGCCAACGGAATGGGTGGCAGTAATATATGTTGTACTCACATTTCTATAGCTTCGGTTAATTTATTCCAAACTATTTTGTTTCCTTTTCTTTGTTTCTTCACTTTAACTGGTTGTTTAGTAAGTATTTTTTATAACTTTACGCTCTCTAGCTAAGTATGTGAGTGCCAGACTGTATCAAAGGTGTTTAGCTTCGGTCTCTAAGCTCAGTTATCGGTACTTATAAGTATTATGATTATTTGTCAATGTGAAAAAATGCTCTGTGTTAAATGCTAAATCCTCTTATAATCGGCTTCACAAATCAGTTCAACAGCGTTATACCTGTGGCAGCATTACTTTTCGTAACAGTTGTGTAACAAAGTAAGTAAATTAAGAATAACATCTGCAGTATTCTAGTTTATCTTCCTTGAAAAAAATATGCTTCATTATAAAATTATTGTTAAGTTAGAGATGAGAAAACGACCACAAGATACGAATAAAGGTAGAACCGCATCAAACTAGTAGGGAGATACACGACATAAAAAAAATTACAATTGCACGGTTTAGGTAGATGCAGCTGTGTTTTCTTCGTCATTACAGAACTGTAGCCAAATGCACGTGATGACTCCTCATCGGAAGACTTTCACTTAACTTCCAGTACAAAAAAATGCAGTGTAATGTCGCAAATAGGTGATAAGGTGCGATATTGCTTGATAACACAATCGGCGCGATCCATCACCGAAATCCACCGCGACCGTCAAATATCTGAGGGGTATCCATCCGCACGGATGTAACGTTCGATGACCGCCCAAAATCTAGTTTTCGGGGAAGGCATTTGATGAGGTAATGTACTCTGAAGGAACATTAAAGGGCTGTAAATTATCTGAGAATGGGTCGCTTATAAAACTCAGGTTGAATTACGAATGTCGTTCGTGAGATTGTGGGTATTTTCACAAATCAATGTAAAATTTCACTAGTCCGCCTCGCTCAAAACAAAAATAAGCTTTATGGAACAATTGATTTCGTCTGAGATGTAAGTACAGGTTTCTAAACGCACCGTAGAATTCAGTGAGACACAGATGTTTGGAAATAATTGCCAAGTTTCACACAGTCACGGAATGTATAATGTGGTCTCATCTGTGGTACTTAATAGTGGTAAAGAGGGTTAAACATGAATAACTTTAATTTTAAATAAACAGTTTACATTTCATCTGAGTGTGTTCCAAATGAACCACTGTAGAGACGTCCGGGTGAGAGTTGATGAGACAATAATAGATATTTAAGAAGAAAGGAAAATATATTGAGTGGTTTAGTTATTTAACAGGATGAGATGGTGATCGCAGTTAGGCGTAAATAGTGATCAGTAGAAGAGATCCTAATGAAACAGTGATAAAATAAACACAAGAAAGCGTAGGAAATGTTATAAACTGTAAAGGAAAAACTGCGCCATGTAAGTGACAAAGTCTTTAATAGTTTCCCACGAACAAGACGATCTTAGTTCAAAATCAGATGAAGCACATAGTGGAGGTTTCTTCTTTGAATAGTAGTAAATATTCAGAGAAAAAAATGGAGGCAAGAACAGTAAATTAGTTAACCATCTTCAAAGCTGGTGATGGGGGTTTAGAAATGAATGGAGCAAGCAGAGTAAAGATGTTCAGCGATAATTAAAAATAAATCGACAGAGAAAATATAAGGAAATTTGGAGACAGAAGGGAAGAAATTGACTCCGTTGTATGAAACATTCTTGACATTAAAGGGAAAATTGTGTTACAAAAGTGAGAAAATCATTAATAGTGTTTCCATACCAAGCTAGTGATTTAGAACCAGATGAAGCACAGAGGGTAGAAAATTTTTTAAAAGATGTAGCAAATATTTCAGATTCAAATGAAAAATTCATAGGCGTTAGTCGTGAAATCGTTAGTCGTTTTCATGAGTTGGCGATCGTGGTTCAAGGGTTGACAGAACAAGCAATGAACAGCAACTGAAAATAGAAAAGGGCAAAGTGTGAGAGAATACGGAGAAGGAAGCAATAGAACAGATTTATGTGAAGAAAACGTTGTTAGTTGTAAGGAAATTGCATCACATGGGTTTTAAAGTACTTAATAGTTTCCCGTTATGATGCACAGCGAGAGAGGGAATATTTTTTGTTAAAAATGCAGCAGATATTAGAGATTCAGGGAAGCAAATTGAATGAGAAAAGTAGGAACACCGTGCATCGTTCCCGGAAGCTGAGGGTCAGAGTTCAGACACTGATGGAGCAAGCAGATCAAAGATGGTCAGCGAAATCTAAAAATAGCGGAGCAGAAAATGGAATTCGAAGAGAGCGAGAAGGGAAAGAACGGACTTAATTGTAGCTCATCTGCTACTGGCTGGCAATCAGCGGCTGATGATCAGAACTAATAGACAGCGGTCTCTGTATTACAGGACACGGAACACCCGCACATTGCGTGCAATCGCCGCATCAGACACGCCTTCCGACGGGCGGCTGTTTATTTTCCCGTACATTTTCTTATAAAGGCGTCGTCGTATTCTTCGTCTTATTCCTCTATTTTTATTTTTTTTTATCCAACCCTCGCCCGTATTTCCCCGCCCATTCTCGGCCGCACCTGGGGCGTGCTTAGGCCGTTAGCTGACTGACTGCTATCTTAAATTAGGCACAGCTGTTGTCTATATAAATAAAGCAACCGACCAGAGACGGGCTTCGGGAAGAGCGGACACACTTACGGCAAAACGGAGCATCTTGCTGAGGCGCATCCGTAGCTGGTGTACGGGCGAGCGAGACGTTACCGGGAATTTCCTCTCTTCTAGTATTTCCCGATTTTAGACGCTGTTCCCGCGTCAAACACGAAACAATTGCGACGTTTTTTCCAGGAAACGATCTAACGATGGATCTCTTCGGAACATCCAACATTACAAAACAACCGTGCAAGTGGCGCAATCTTAGCTCACGAACATTAAGATTACCGCTCCCCTTGACTGCTAGTGCCTGGGAATAACCTCCGTGGCATTGTAGGGAGCTGTAGTGTGCACCAACTGTAGGGGAAGATAGAGACTGGAAAACATACAACTAGTAATAGCTGACGTCGGTTGTAAAAGTACTACTCGGAAATGAAGACGTGTCACAGTGGCCACATGAAACCAGTCGGAAGAGTGATGACCGGAAAGTGTGTGGCTCTAAAAAGAATGAAAACAAAATCTTACAAAGTCAAGTATTTCTTTTTTGTGTAAAATCGATCGAATTCATCGTATTGCTACTCTGTCCTTCCTAGGCAGTTACTTCGCAAAATCGAAAATAAATCGTTCGTATGCGAAGTACGCCTCACCGAGAGATGGAAACTGACAGGACATCACTTATCTTCAATATGCATTACTCTCAAACACATCGATAACTATCACAGGAACAAGACATATGAATATAGTAGTTACAAATTATCCTCAAATTGTGGGACAATTTATTCCTCAAGGTAGTTACAGCTGAAATGACAGAGGAAGATGTTTCGGTTTTATTTGAAACGATAGCCGAGTCACAGGACCGTATACGGCAATACGCGGTCGAAAGGCTACGAATACCAACACCTCACTGTGTTTCAGTTTTGGCTACTGAATAGTTATTTTGCAAATAGTTAAGATTCTCACAGGTAACTGTGAATTAATGGAGGACGTGATGAAGTATTAACACTACCTTCATCTAAAACCGTTATTATGGGAAAGGTGGCTGCATCCGATTACAAAGAGTACAATTTGGCTACATCAAATTGGCTGGTTGTTGTATTTAAGTTACGATTATTATGAAACAAAGTTTTAATAGTTTCTTTCGATCGAATGGCGAGCGTTGAAGTGAGTGGTTGATTTGGGGGAGGGGACCAAACAGTGAGGTCATCGGTCTTGAAGTAAATGGTTGTATTTGAATGCACATATAAATCTACATTTACAGTACACGGTGCAAACCATTCTGTATTTCAAGGTAGAGAGTACTTTCTTCTGTACCTGTATTTTAGTTCCTTTATATTCCATTCACGTGTAGAGCGGAGTAAGAATTATTTCTTCTTAGCCTTTGTGAAAACTTTCATTAAGCCTAATATGACATTCACACGTCGTACGGAAGAGAGAGGATGAAGGCGTAACAATATTAGAGTTTCTGCCACGAAATTTTACTAAACGAAATTTTACTAATAAAGTTCCGAATGATGTTCTAGAGTTCTTTAGTTGAAAACTGGAAATGATTCCGGTACTCTCTATAACTGGTACGAACAAAGGCGTAACCATTTTGCTTTGTCCATATTTGTGTTGTTGATAAGTTGAGAAATGCTGCGTGGTTTGTTGATTTACGTCATCGCTTATTGTATGCAATGGTAATAAATGTAACATATCTCATTTAGTAAGACGCATTCGAAACAAAAATGTATCATCCGCTGATTATCGGCGACTTGCGAACAGGCATTGCTTCTTATGTGAATGATCCTTCAATCAGGATTAACATATTAGACATATACTAACCAGTGCAAAAATGAGACAACATTAGTACTCCATGTTAAATTGAAGTACCATTTGCTTGTGCAGTAAGAGATCTAGAGAAATGCATGCAAGAAAAATTGCGACGTTCGCCGTTACAACTATTTCAACCAAAGGCAGGAAAATTAGAAATTAGGAACTATCTTAAAAAACAGCAAAAAGAATTGAAAGATTGAAAAAAAATTTAGCCCATTTAAAATAGGACGTGATATCTTTTTCCACTTGCCGCTGTACGAAAATCCACCAACGAAACAGGTGAAAAAACTAAGCGACTAAGCCTGGTTCGCTAAAGATGCACTGAGCAGGAAAAAGATAAGCTGGAGAAAATAAGTCAGATATACGTTGAAAGAAAAATTGAGACTACACTAAACTACAGGACAATGAAATGTAATTCTAGGGATCAACGTAAATAACACACACAGATATTTCAGTTTATCACCATAAGTTATCGAAAATGCACTATAAGTTGTCGAAAATGCAAATACGTAAGGCAACTTTAGAATTGGTATGGGCTAGTAGGACTGGGAGCGGACAACAACTTCATTAGGGAGTTGAGTTCAAACCTCGTCTAACACTGCAGTTTGAACCATACACTAGCTTTCGTACAGGAATGTTCGAATGTGCCCGTCGGCAAGATAGTACCTCATTTCATTCCTCAAACCTCGTTAACATGGCTAGCGCTAAATAACTAATTTGTTGGTTTTTCGTTTCCGCGAAGGTTAACATCTCTTCTGCGTACCGTATGCACATAAAACTTGAGAAAAAGTGTAAGGAAAAATATATCTTACAGTGATGACTTATGCCGTCTACATTTCTTCTTCGTGCATTGTCTCTAGTTTCACAACTAGTAGAGATACGATTAAGAAAAGCTCTCTAGAATGAACTACTTCATTAATTAGCGTTTACGTGATATTTGTTACAAACGGTGTGCATTTTTCCCGTTAGGTGTAATATTTACGTGTAAGTAGCTTTAAGACGTTCAAAACGAACTGTTAATCCATTTGGTAACTTTATTCCTTTGCCACAGGATTTTTTACTGTGTAACTTGCAACAATTTATGATAGAAACAAATATAAGCAGTTATCGTATGAGAATCGCACTTTTTTTTTAACTTCACCCAAGAAGGGTTTAGAAAGTTAACGCACTCACCTGTATATTCAACAGGAATACAGATTTCGAATTCTGCTATACCCAGCCAAGGACGGGAATCCCAACTCTAGGATCACGTAGTGAGTGACGTTAAAAACTTAAATCTGCAATAACAACTGTTTTATTTTATTTTGTAAGTTATTGTGCCATATATGTTGGACTTGTACGAAAGTAGAGATAAAGTCTATTGAATCAGTGACGTAGTTTCCATAGTAGGACTAACACAGCTTGCATAATACGTTTCTTGAATAAGCTAGCTATTGTCGGTTTTGTTAACTGGTTAGTAGAAACGAATTAATGCCGAACGTAGCTACGCAAGCAAACATATCCACCTAAAAAAACTGGATCCCTGTGGGGGACGTATCCGAGACACACCAATTGTTTCCACCGGGAAAGTGTGCAAAATATGCCGCAGCTGAAGAAATCTGTTAAGTTCGGCCGAAGTTAAGAAGTTAAATATTTAGTGAGATTGCGGGTGTGAAGATAGAAAGCATCATTCCATCTTATTGCAACACTGGTGTAATATATTTGGAGTCTAACACTGTTCTTAAAAACCTAGCGTTAAAACTACGAAGCTATATTAGACGTTAAGAGCATTTGAAATCAACGATGGGGAAGGCAAACGCAAAACTTAAATTGTTCAGGGAGTGTTTCGGCAAAATGCATTGAGTCTCCGTAAGTAATCGCATACACGACGCTTGAGCGAGAAATTCTTGAGCATTGTTTTGGAATTTGAGTTCTTACTAAACAGACATAGCAAACGACGAACTAATCACCGGACGCGCTACTGGGATCGTAACATACGATATTGTAACAAACATGATCGTGAAAGTGTAAACCGTAATATCCTGAAGAAATACGACGTAGTTTTCTTGAAACGCTGTTGGTGAATTTTAGAGAACCGTTATCTAAAGTGGTGAGAGCATCAGTTCTACAGATTCTGTCGCACACCTCGCGTAGAATTCGTGGGAATAACATGAGTCAGAACATATTGTGTACAGGGGCATCTAATGAGCTATTTTCCTACAATACATATGAAAGTGCCTGCGTCGTTTCCTCTGAACGCTTATGCTGTGCTCAGGTAGCCGTAGAGATTCATTGGTCCTACCTCGTAAATTTTTGAAAAAATATCTACTGAACAATAACCACACACCTACTTAGTTGGTGGGTTTCCACCTGCACTACACGAATATGTACTGAGCTGCTCGTCGTGAAAACACCGGGCAGGATTTCTGCGCTTAGAGGCAGTTGGCCGGCGATGCGATGGAGGGGAAACTTTGGCTCCCTACAAATCACTCCTCGACGCATCTAATCCAAGCCGTCGCGACGCCGGCGCTGCGTGTGGCCTACCCGGCCGGCGTCAGGGGCGCCGACGCCGCTTGAGAAACTTGGCGTCGTTCGCTGCTGACCGGAGCTCGATTTCTGATCTGTCACCTAACTGTACGCAAGAGCACTCGCACACGTACATAAAAAGAAAATTATTCTGAGCGACTTTTCAGTTTATGCTGCGACCCTGATGATGACCGCGTATAGTATAGGCCGAAACTCTTGTTATCTTCCACACTGACAGGAAACAATATACACACATTCTGAGCTGTTTTCTGTCGCAAAGGTAACAATGCAGTTTCTGATTTGATTCTACATTTCTGATTTGGTGTTGCAATCTACGATCTCTGCGAAAAAAAAGCAACGTCGTAGCATTTGCAGGTTTGCTGTTACCGCAGAATTCACTACTGACGCAAAATACGACCACAACTTTCGAAATCGCGACAATATCTTGTACCAAATATTCAGGTCTCCGTCGTATTTTGTGTGATCAGTCAGCACATTGAATTCTACAATGTGCTTTTGACGTCGTAACAGAAAATGCGGTAGTCTAGAAATCAAGCTGCAGTCTACAAATATCTATAAGTACGTTATTTTCAGTACATACTGGTTTTTCTTTGTGCACAATTCTCGGTTCCAGCGTATGAAGTACGATTACTGTTCTTAAGCATCCGATTTTTCTCTTCACTATTCCTACGGCAGAGATATATGGAAATATTCGTAGATTACTTCCTGGAATTATTCGATAATACTTTTATGTTTCCTTAATATGTATTTTTTTGAAACTTAGAGCCTTTTTTCACAGTTCTGTTACTCTACCTCGTTAGTCGGAAAAGACCGGGGCTTTTTGTGGTGTTTATTTATTTGGTTTTCAGCACGAGATAAACCAAATATCACCTACCATGAACTTGCTTAATGTAAGTACAATTTCCTGCACAGAGGAAATACGAAAGACAGTTTGGATAAAAGAGGAAGACAGACACAGCATCAACTTTTTATGAGCCTTATTACGAAATCTGAGACGCAGATTTGAATTTCTTACCTTAAATTTGCGTACGAAACAGTTCTGTTCGTACTACGAATAGACACGTTCTGTAACTACAATGATGAACACACAAGATCTCGTTTTAACTGATTTATTTTCGATGTACAGACTGTAATCTTTGCTGCAATAATAGCAGACACGAAAACATAATGGCTACTGGCTATTTTCGGAAAGTTTAAAACCTCTTTTGACTCCTAACTTCTTTGCCACAATTGATACACTCATTCATAGGCACCTCACATGTGTCAACAGATGCACCAGAAGTTTCGCTCCCAAAAAATATGCAGTTCGTGAGATTTTTCAAAGACGCAGTACGCCGTGTCGGTGGTTTGATCGGCGTGTTGTTATGTACGGTAATTCCTGTTGACGACGTAACAGATTAATTGAAAGAATCGTTCACATTGCCGGTTGTGATCTTAACATATTGCAGGTCTTTAAAAGAATTGCAATTTTTGTCAAATTTATACACTGCTGTCTCTAAGAAAAAATACACCTAAAAAACAAAATCTACAAAAAAATTTTGCTCGCTGCAAGAGATTAGCGAAACGTTGATGCAGTCACGGTTATCTGTTGCTGTATCGCTTTACAGCTCCTTTAATTGTTTCTGCGCTGTCTTCACTCATTGCGGCAGAAAAAAAAGAAATAAAATTCGTAAAATTCATGGTCACAGCGGGCGACCAGAGCATATTTTATGCGGTCGCAGCATTTTTACCTACTGCTCTTCATCAGTGTTTTATATTTTGTACTCATATGGAAACGGTTCTGAATGAAAAAAATTCATTTCCAAAACGTAAAACAGTTTTTTATCAGAATTTTTTTGAACCAAATTTAGAAATTTCTATCTGGCATCACATATGGTCAGCAACAACGTATATTCAGTCACGTTACGTATTAGTTCTGGACATATTTTTTCATAGTTCACTATCTGGAATGAGAAAACTAAAGAAACAACATTCGTACATTTAGCAACAATTTTCACAATTTTCTCCATGGCCTTCACGTAAGGAACACCGGCAGAAAGTGTGAGATACGGAAAATGTGTTCTCTTTGCACAGTTTCTCAAAAAATATATGTTTCAGAAATTATTTCTACGATTGTCTTCCATTGTCGTTTTTTCTCTAGTAAAAAAAGCAGCTCAAGGAGAAAATTCAGAATTTTATTGCACTTTTCTGTGGATGTTCTGTGATGTTTTTCGTTGGGGAAACGGATGACAAGTTTTTGCACATTTCTATTTTCTGCCATCATTATAGTGAACAAAAGCCAAAATTCAAGAAAGTTAGACAGTTTTACCAGTACTTAGGCATTTTTCGCTGAACAATAGTCATTTTTTTCCAGTTCCGCGGTTTCGCATTCACCATTTGTGTATTCCGACAAACATAACGTTGAAAAAAAAGTCTCAAAAAATTTGCAGTTTTACGAAATTTCTTTCCCCATGAAGCTATCCATAGTTTCATTAGAGGAAAGTAGTGCTTAAAAATAACTACGCTTGTGCACTTTGTATCGTAACGGTTGATATGTCTATTACGGAAAAAATCTCTTACTGAAAAGCTATGTAGTTCTCTTCAAAGATTTCACCAGTGCTTCAGTAGGAATTTGGAAATGTTGTTTTTTGCACTTCCTACATTGTGACGGAGTTTACATACATCGTCCATGGAACTAGTGTCTTCCTTCAGAAGCAATACGCAGATTTCCTCCGATGTCTTCCCACAGTGCAAAACAGCTAGGGAAGGGAAAAAAACTTGAAATCACTATTGAACTGGAGATCACACAAACGTCACAATCGTGTGCAGACATGTATTCACATTTTCGTCCTCCTTCAGAGTAACAGGTAAAGGATGCTGGGTTCTTTTCTTTAGAAAGAGTGCTGCGAAGGCTTACCTGAGCAAACTAGCGCCTAAATTCGAAACTCACGATTATTTATTTTCTTTTTTGTTTTTGAGAGGGCGTGATGCCAAGTAAATACAAATCATGAGGAGAAAGTTTGTGAAATACGGCGAACTGGCGCCTTCTTATGAAGCCCCCTAAACAGATCGTTTTTCTAATTTTCAGATTTACGCCCACTGGATAGGAAACCACTATCAATGCAATTATTCGTATACTTATTCGTATACTGAAGAGGTTGAGGTATACTACGTTTATGAGGAAACAATTTCTTTTACAAAATTATGCGCCGAAGTCTTACTTGAAAACCAAAATTCCGCTATATTTATTCACTTTTCAGGAGATGTGTGGCTTGTCTGTGTAAAGGAACATTATTATTTTTTCCAGTGCCTTATTAATGTCTGGATAAGAGAACTTCGGACAAGTGTTTAAGACATTTTCTGATTCCGTTGGAGATCATAATCGAGGTTCGTGCAGTGAATTTCCTGTGAAAGGACTACAAAGGTTTTGCCAGGACACTTTCTCCGGTGTTTTCCCCTTCGAGTAAATAGCGTGTGAGGAATCAAACATGGTATCACAACTGCTGGAAACAGAAATCGTATATAACCATTCACACACGTTCACTGCCTAATTAATCTTTCATTTTGACACATAAGAAACGCGAGAATTTCTCCACGGTCTAAGATGAAACGGCTAGGCAAGTCACATTTAATTTTTCTGAAAGAATATACAGTTCTTACGTAGATTTCTGCAGCGCATCTCTTGAAGGAAAGATAAATGTTTCTTACTGAACGGGAATATACTTTTCAGATTACGTTAAGAGATTAGATTCAAGAGTTAAGGAGGATGTTTCCAGGGAAAACTTACAACAGTTCAGAGGACAATCATTTTTCCCTTTCTAGGATTCTGTCCACTGTTTGTTATTACTGAAAACAGATACCAACTAAAGAAACTAAATACTACGTAAATATTCTTTTCCCAATGCCCAGTATAGCTGTGTGTGAGGAACAAAACCTGAAACCACAGACACTGAACATCATTTCACACTGAATACTAACGATTAAACAGTAGTGCCTACTGGAAAAGAAAACTGCGAATGTTTTTCCCTTATGGAATTTTATATCTGAAGAAGTCGCAATCTCTCGAAACAACGCTCCTGCAGTTCTCTCACAGATTTCGACTCTACCTCCAGGGCGGAAAAAAATTAATGTGTGCAATGACAAGTATTTGGGAAAAAAAGGTTTTTCGCACTTTTCAGATTGTTGTTGATGGTGCGCCTTAGTAACTGGCACATTCCGCCAGTGCCTTCGCCGGTAAAGTTTTTGCGACTTTTCTTTGCGCTCTACACGTTGTATTCGTAGATTAAATGCAACCTTTACGGAAGGATTTACACACGTTTTCCCTATTTTTTTGCGTTGACTTTTCAATAGAAACGTGAAGCCATAAGCACAGGAGACGGAAATACCACTCTGCAACACACTCACACAGAAGTACTCAAAATTTTGCCATTTTTTTATTTATCTTGGCGATGAATCCGCTGGTGCAATATCCTACTAACAGTCTTTTGATGGAGTGCTTTACACATTTCGCCAGTGCTTTCTCTGAGAAAACTGTTTCTATTTTTTTGCCACTTTTAAGCTTCGTCTTGGTCATAAAACGAGATAGCTACGGCAACATTTACACATGTTTCTGCAGTTTTTTTTTCTCCGACTTTCGTAGTAGAAATGGCGTGTGATGAACAGAAATATGGAATCGTAAGTGCATCAGATGGAAATACCGGTCTGCAAACCGACACACGCAGAACAACTCAAACTTTGCAATTTTTTTTTTTTCATATTTACAGTCAGCCTGCTGGTCCGTCTGTCCAAGTAATAGTCTTTTGATGGAGCACTTTAAAAGTTCTCACACATATTTCACCATTGCTGCCTCTGAGAAAATTTTTAGAACTTTCTTTCATTTTATGTATTGTGTTTGGAGATTATATTTAAAAGTAGTGTAGCTTTCTCGCACTTTTTTTTCCCCGCTGACGTTCGAAACAAGGTGTGAGGAACCGACCACAAGCGACGTGAACGGAACTGTCACTTTGCACCGGACGCACGCACACACACTCTGCCGCCGTTATCGCACACAAGTTCGACTACCCCGCGCTCTTCCAGTTGACAGGACAGCCACGGAACGCCTAGGCGCCAGGCCGGCCGCGGCTGCACGCGCGGGGAAAGACGGATCGGCGGGCCGGCTTGCGCTGCCAGCACCTTGCACCGCCGCAGATGTCTGATGAGGCACTGGCACGGCCAACCCGTTCTTTTCTAAGTACTCGCCGCCCCCCGCCACCCCCTATCGCCCTTCCTTTTTTCCCTTCTTTTTCGCTCAAACCTTCCTTACGAGACTCCCCCGCCCCCGTTCCCACCCCCGCCGCCTCCACTGACACCCCCCGCGGGCCTCGGAAAAGCACAGGCGCACCACGGAGCGCCAGAGCTGAGCTGCCAGATAATTATCATAACTTTTTCACCCCCTCGCACCCCCTTTTCTTCCGTACCACCCCCGCCGCCGCCGCCGCCGCCACCGACGTCTTTATCTTGCAAGGCGGCGTCTATTCTCTTCCCAGTTTTCCTCCCCCATCTCCGCACCCCTTTTCTGCCGGAGAGTACTTGCTCTCCTTCGTCGTCTCTTCTTGCGCGAAATTCTTCTCCTCTTTTTTTCGACTCTCGGTTTTCTTTTACGTTCAGGTGCGGGGGTGGAGGCGGCGCGGCGCGTCTACCCTCAAACGCCCCGCTCAAGACGTCCACCAACACGAATACGCCGACGGCACACAGACGTGCCGTAGAAGAAGACTCATTCCCTCTCTCCCTTCCTCCCTCACTGTCTCTCTCGCTCGTTAATTAAAAAAAAGCCCGAGTCACGTGAGCTGGATGCGACATCGCAGGCGCCGTACCGCCCTCTCTATCTTTATTCGAGCTCCCCGATCCTTTTCTCCCTCAAATTTTGCCCTGTCTCCTCCTCACTTCGCTAAGCAGAACACCTTTTGTCTCATTCATTTCCGTTTCTTCTCCCCTACATTTTTTGTTCTTTCGCTGTTATTTTCGTCCTTTCGAGGAAGACGTTTTCGGCGTGGCTGGAGGTTCCGCCCCCACTTCGCGCTACGCATCTCTTACACTCCCCCACTCCTGCCTGCTACTGTGCGAATCTTGCGCAGTTTTTATCCCCCGCGAGAACCACGGCGCGCGCAAGTGTTCAGTTTGTCTCGCGACCCACGAAAGTGCGCTGTACCACACCCAGTTATTGAAACGTTTCCAGTGTGTAGGGCGACCGGTGACAGTAAACAAAGCGGATCTTCAGCTTAACTAACGGGTCACGACAGGATGTATCGCAGTTGCAACATTCGTTGTTTCCCCGAAGATCGACAGCGCGCAAGCTCAAAGCAGGATAACTGTCACACCCTCGTACTTTTCACCGAAGTTACCGTTGACCCACGCGAATCCAAAAATCTTACGAGTGTTGCGACGCCGACGCGATGTAAAACGCAGCGAAGTTCAGGCCACTATCACAAGTGAACTCAGTCAGAGAGACCATTGATACATGTACTCCGTAATGATGATCATTTGCAATAACAGCAAAACGTTGCTTCATTTTACGTCATAATTCCGCCACAAGCCCGGGAGAAATTTGAAGTATATACTAGTAATATATATGCACAGCGATATGTACGATGACCGTCTGCAACTGCAGCCTCAGTGTTGCTTCGTTTTACGTGTTAATTACGTCACAAGCCTGGGGAAATTTTAAGAAGACACCAAAAAGGAATCTGCGTAGATGCATCTACTATGCAAGCTATCGTATGGCGCAGAGTGCATAGTGTACATCTGTCATTTCCCACTTTTTGCAGTTTGGGGGTACTGATAAGAAAGAACGAAGCCTCTCATTTACTACTCATGCGAAAACACTATGCTGCTGTCGAGCATTACCGATTTTCTATTGGCGTGGTGGGTGAGATGCACAGAGGGCTAGAATTGAACCACTGCCAAACGAGGGGATGGTTCCACAAATATGCGAAGCAGTCTTAGGAAACTAGCTAAAATTTCTAGTAGAGAGTAATATTCCTTACCTTGCGCTATGCGCACAGCAGGCATCTTAATCCTCATCGTCGGTCCGTCGGCGATCCTTCTTGCGTGTCTTCAGCAATGAGAAATTGTCGTCCCCCTCCGAAAATAACAGACCCTCCCGACGGTAAACGGAACAAAAATTTTCACAAAAAAACACCCGACGAGGAAAAAAAATCGGATAACAACAAAAACAAAAGTAACAGATCACTTGACGTGTTGTCGATTGTAAATGTGTCCTCCCACCACTCGCCAGTGGTCAGTCATTTTCGGTCCTGGTGCTTTTTGGCGGTGAGCGTGGAGGAGAAATAAACGGTGGTGCGTCACCACCACCCCCTGAGAGGAGGGGTGGCGTAGGTGTCTGCCTCGGTAGCGACGCGCTAGCGTCCTCACAGTGGAGCGGCGGAACGTAAACAGGTGCGGCCGCGACGTGATGGCTGGGCTGGCCAGCGTCCGACTGGCAGCCGGCGTCGGCGTCGCCGCGGTCGGCGCGTCGCACGCACTCACACGCAGGCACGCACGCACGCACACGCAGTCGCACGCGCTGGCGGCTCGCTCGGTCAGCCCCCACTGAGCGCGGCGCGTCCGCTCGCTGCCCGCCGGGCGATCGGCGGCGCTCGGATGCCCTCGGGTGCGCTCGGCTCGGTCAGTGCGCGCGGCCACGCGGGGGGCTGGCTACTAGGCTAGGCCCGCAGGTCTGGGCGCCGCCGGCCGCGAGGCGTCCTCCCCTCCCTGGAGCGGCCGAGGGGAGGGCGGCCTGGAGGGGCGCGGCGATTGGCGTGGACAGTAGCGGCGGGGAGGGGCGGCGCGGCGGCTAGTGCGGCGTGCGGCCGTGGGGCAGCGCTGCGGGCGGTCCGGCGTCGCGCTAGCCACCGCCGGCCAGTAGCTGGCGTGGCGTCGCAAAGTGCGGATCGCGTCGCGGGAGGGCATACCCTGCAGGCGCACCGCACTTCGATGCCATTAAGGCCCAAGTCCAGTAAACACCTGCAGCAACTCCTGCAGTGAACGAAGAGAATTAAAACTATGGTGGCAAATTTTTCCCCTAATAACTACCGATTTCGGTACCAAAGCCAGTACAAGGCCATCACAAATTCGCTTAATCAAGAGCTCAAGTTCTTTCATATATAGGATGTTACAAAAAGGTACGGCCAAACTGTCAGGAAACATTCCTCACACACAAATAAAGAAAATATGTTATGTGGACATGTGTCCGGAAACGTTTAATTTCCATGTTAGAGCTCATTTTAGTTTCGTCCAACTACGCTCAATGGAGCACGTTATCCTGATTTCATACGGGATACACTACCTGTGCTACTAGAACGTGTGCCTTTACAAGTACGACACAACATGTGGTTCATGCACGATGGAGCTCCTGTACATTTCAGTCGAAGTGTTCGTACGCTTCTCAACAACAGATTCGGTGACCGATGGATTGGTAGAGGCGGACCAATTCCATGGCCTCCACGCTCTCCTGACCTCAACGCTCTTGACTTTCATTTATGGGGGCATTTGAAAGCTCTTGTCTACGCAACCCCGGTACCAAATGTAGAGACTCTTCGTGCTCGTATTGTGGACGGCTGTGACACAATACGCCATTCTCCAGGGCTGCATCAGCGCATCAGGGATTCCATGCGACGGAGGGTGGATGCATGTATCCTCGCTAACGGAGGACATTTGGAACATTTCTTGTAACAAAGTGTTTCAAGTCACGCTGGTACGTTCTGTTGCTGCGTCTTTCCATTCCATGATTAATGTGATTTGAAGAGAAGTGATAAACATGGAAAGTAAGCATTTCCGGACAAATGTCCACATAACATATTCTCTTTCTTTGTATGTGAGGAATGTTTCCTGAAAGTTTGGCCGTACCTTATTGTAACACCCTGTCAGCAAGTCAAACAGCGGATGGTTACTACTTTTTTTTATTCTTCTAGGATTTTATTTATGATTTATTTAATTTATGATTATGCTTAACACGAAAACGTCAAAGAGGTAATTAATTGATTTAGAATTATTATTACGATACTGTCCTGCAGATAGATGGTTAGCTGGCATTAATTACTAAATTAGATAAGATTATTTAAAAGCCCTTCAACTGACTGAAAATCTGACTTGAATTATTAATCTGGATTTTGACAGTACTAAGTCTTTGCTAGTTGTACTTTAAGCTTACAGAAAATTAAAGAGTACTGTCTCCGTAGATCTCGTGGCTTTGTCCGTCGCAGCTCTCGAAGTTCACGGTCGCCTGTAAGGTAACTTATTCCATCGGAGAGAAACAGCGGATTCTGTCGGTAGTGCTACGGCAGATCTGTAAAATATTGCTAAACTGATACGGCTGTTAATATAGGTTCATTGCAGATTATACATGAAGTTAAGTATTCAGGGACGTGACAGCTTAAGCAGGTTTCGTACAGGAGTCACTTCAGCAATAAAATCACAGAAAGTCTCTGACGATTTCTCACGTACGCTTAAGCTAGTACATGGAAAACGAAATAAAGATTTACACCTTTAAATAACTTGAAATGAATTCTGGAAATCATACTGCTGTTTTCTTGGAAGATCTCTTACAAAATAATCTCTTTATATTTCATTCAAATGCTTTCAACGAAGAACTATTCTTAATGGCGGCCAATACTGACTCTCTGTGCTCCAGTTCCTGGTATGTCTCAGCAAGTCAATATGCCTAGATCAGCAAGGTCCATCGCTGCAATCACTCACATCGACTTTTCCGCAGAGTAATACAACATCATACATTTTCGGAGACGTTAAAATAATTCTTCCGTATTAAATGTTTTTCTTCCCGGATTTCAATTAAACAGATCATTGCCTTTCTTACGTATACCCAGAGTCGTAAACATATGTTCATATAGTCATTTTCCTTTTTGTTGTATGCAATGAGACATTATAAACTATATTAAACAATTGTTTCGGCAAGAGAGCTTGACAAGTGTGCACCAGACGATGGCCTGATGATGGTACTTAGTACTGCTAACTGATAGTGTAGCTATATTTTTTTCTTATTGTGTTCGTCACTGTTTGAACCAGTAGTATGTAGAGAACACTTAGAAAAAATCTTCGAACTCAGGGCGTGTCCTGACAGGGTTTCCTATCAACAAAAATAATCGTCGATATCATTGTTCCCTTATTTCATGTTCTTTTAGGACAGTACGGTTACGTCCGTGCAAAGTTTTGTCGTTCTGTCACAGTAGAGGTTTACTTAAATCCGTACCATTCACCGCATTCCCTACTTCTTTACTGTAGGTTCGGAAACAGTCTTTACAACGTAAAGTGTACGAATAAAGGCATTCCTTCCACTATGCTATGTTTTGATGATTGGTCGACTTCAGAGTGCTATTTGACCCATAGAACACTTAATGCAATATAAATGAAAATTTCACTGAAATCTGCGCTAATATTTCATTCAGTAGTTGAACAAAAACAATTAGGAAAGGAAGTAGACCGTGACCTTTCATAGTCATCAGCCTGAAGCGATTTAGCGAAGTCACGGAAATCCTAAATCAGGATGGCTGGACGCGGGTTTGAACAGCTGTCCTCCCGAATGCGAGTCAACTGCTAACCACTGCGCCACCTCGCTCGGAGTGGTGTGGTTCCTCTTCGAGTCTTCCTTTTCTTTGTGTAGTGTTGAGTCAAGTTTGCAAGTAGAGCAGCCATTGCCGCACGGGAGTAGCCGAGTGGTCTGAAGCGCTGCAGTCATAGACTGTGCGGCTGGTCCCGGCGGAGGCTCGAGTCCTCCCTTGGGCATGAATGTGTGTGTTTGTCCTTAGGGTAATATAGGTTAAGTAGGGTGTAAGATTAGGGACTGATGACCTTAGCAGTTAAGTCCCATAAGATTTCACACACATTAGAACATTTGAACAGAGCAGCCATTGACACTGCACTCTGTTTCACTATGTTAATTTTATGTTGCATATTTTCTTGATTCATAGATATTTTAATTGACCTGTACAGCATGTCTCCCACCGTTGATGCCTCATTTCGTAATCCATTTCCCTCAGCAACAGTTCGTTTAATTCGACTACAGTCTATTGCACTTGTTTGAGCTGTGTCGGCGCTCATCTTCATCAGGTCGATCGTGCACAGACTGAATGACACTGGCGGTTGGTTGCGACACTGTCCCACTCCTTTCTCAACTGCTGCTTTCATGTCTTTCGATCCTTATAATGATTGGTATGATAAGTGAATGAACTAATCGATGGTCACGTGAGCAAGAAAAACCGCAACAGGAGCGGTCAGAGTGAACTGCAAGCCTTACAGGACGAGGGAGCTGCCGCCGCTTTGATAAGCATCCGCATAGCTCTCTCTGTGCTGTCTGTAGGCCGTCGTTTATTGTCGTGCGGTTACCGCCGTAGCTTGACTGATGGGTGGCCGTACGATCGGCCTTTCGGATATTCATTCCAAGAACCTAAGTGCGCGGTGAATGCAACACGACTTGTATACACGACGGAGAACGGCAGTAGTTGTGGGGGCACTGACCTGAAGGCCAGGGCTACTGACTATTGTCACCACGATGGCGATCGCCTCGGAGATACCGTGTTCGAATCCAGATAGCGGAAGAAACTCTGCAGCCCCACTATTTGCTGTGGTGTACGTCATGAGTGTGAGACATCGTGTAAGTATTTAGGAATAATACTAAGAAAGTAAAAACTTCCTAAAGCCAATATCCCATAAATATTTGTTTATTCACAAACAACCGGTTTCGACAGACTTTGCTGTCATCTTCAGGTCTTCAAAAATTTATGTTATAATATGTGTCCCTTTTGAGTTCGACCTCACGCCGAGTTGTCATGTAGACAAAATGTAGCACATAATATGAAGCTTTGTCGTAAATAAAGCATTTAAAATCAAGAAGTACCTTGTGCAAACGGCCATGCCCACATACGTAGCGCTCACAGATCATCATCACGCCATAAAAACACGGTACACAATAAAAACAAAAACAAAAAAAAAATGTTCAAATGTGTGTAACATCTTATGGACCTTAACTGTTAAGGTCATCAGTCGGTAAGCGTACACACTACTTAACCTAATTTATCCTAAGGACAAACACGCACACCCATGCCCGTGGGAGGACTCGAACCTCCACCGGGACAAGCCGCACAATCCATGACTGCAGCGCCTTAGACTGCTCGGCTAATCCCGCGCGGCTACAATAAAAACAGAGTATGACTTCTGTTAGAGTTAGCTGAACATCTTCTACTCAGTGAAGATCAACATAAGAAAGCGTATAAGATACAAGCTATGGCCATGTGCATTTTATCTACATGACAACTTTGCAAGAGGTCTAACTTAAAATGAACACATTTTATAACACAATAAGAAAGTGTGTCGAAACTGGTCTTTTGTAAACAAAGAAAAATTTATGGGATCTTGCCTTTAGAATGTTTTTACCATGTAAAACAGATCGCTCTTCAAGTTTTTGAGCGTGAGAAAATTCAGCTAGGAAAGTGAAGTTCTACGTTATGGTCCCACACGGCCGAATTGGCACCGACCGACCGCCGTGTCGTTCTCTACCAATGGCGTCATTGGATACGGTATGGAGGGGCGTCGAGTCAGTACGCCGCTCTTCCCGTCGTTGACGGCTTTTTTGACCTTGGACCGCTACTAGTCGGTCAAGCAGCTTCTCAGTTGGCCTCACGAGACTTTCACCACGCTCCAGTCGTCCCAGCAAGGGAAAATACTTGGCAGTACCGGGCGTCGAACCTGGGTCTCCCGCATAGCTGTCGACCGTGCTCACCACTCAGCTATGGACACGGAAAGGTAATAATAAGAAGTAATATGAAATCGGCAAACACTTAAGCTCAGTACTAGGGTAGGCGAATGGTAATCCCGCACAATATAGTAGTGTGACCAATTCTAGAGTTCCGTTCCAGCGTTTGGGGTCCTTATGAGGCAGGGATAACCAGCCCCGTAGGTTTTTAGAACTGGCCATGCGCGGCAAGCCGTATCAGGGCAATAGTTAACCCACAAAAATAAGGTTTTAGAGCAATTTACGATTTAAAAGCTTATAATGGTTCAAATTGCTCTGAGCGCTGTGGGACTTATTTTCTGAGGTCATCAGTCCGCTAGAACTTAGATCTACTTAAACCTAACTAACTTAAGGACATTACACACATCCATGCCCGATGCAGGATTCGAACCTGTGACCGTAGCGGTCGCGCTGTTGCAGACTGTAACGCCTAGAACCCCTCGGCCACCCCGGCCGGCGCTTATAATGAATAGGAAGTAGATGAAGACATGGGAAATACGAGGCGAGAAGAATTTGACAGAGCACTGAAAGACCTAAGACGAAACAATGCTCCTGGAGCTGGGGACATTCCCTCAGAACAACTGAGATGCTTGGGAGAGGTAGTCACGACAAAACTAACCACCACGTGTGCAAGATACACGATACTGGCGAAATACTACGGACGATGGCAGTGCGCACACCGAATAAGTGTCTTTGACAGTGATACAAGGTGTTTTTGATAAAACACGGTGCAGTCAGATTAATCCGACCACCACGTACGTTCGACGTTAGCGTGCACCAACCACTCACTGAAGGCAGGTGGCAACAACAGTGGAAGGTATGTAAACCGTGCCGGAGGAAAGCAGCAAACACTGCAGTCGTTGTCGTAATGCGGAAACAGGCTGATTTATGTGATCTAGAAAAGGGCCAAGGGTGGAAGCATCTCCAAACGGCGTTTTAAACTGTTCACGTGCCGCAGTGGTTAAAGTATGCCGTACATGGCAAAATGGCGCCGTGTTCCACCGCAGGCCACGAATGATGCGGGTGAACGACGACTGCAGTGGAGGTGAACATCGTACAACTAAAATGAAATTTTCACTCTACAGCGGAGTGTGCGCTGATATGAAACTTCCTGGCAGATTAAAACTGTGTGCCGGACCGAGACTTGAACTCGGGACCTTTCTTTCGCGGGCAAGTGCTCTACCAACATTTTTTTGTAGTTTTTTTTTACAGTCTGGCACGCTGACCACTTTTTTTTGCGGGCTAGTGCTCTACCAACTTTTTTGTTTTTACTTTTTTTTAAGTTGCAGGTAAGGAGAAAACAAATAAAAACTTCTTGTGTATGAAAATAAAAGACGACGATCTTCATAAAATAACACAATATCGTTTGAAAACGTAAAACATAAAAGGTAGCTATATTTCCGCAACGGCCTTCTTTTTTTTTATTTTTTTATTTTTTTTTCTTGTGAACATAAATGAGTATACGGTCTCACCATCAGCATCAACCCAAAATACTTTTTTTGTTATTTATTTTTTTTGGGGGGGGGGCAGGGGGGTGGGTGGGGAGCACAGGATAAAGAAAACAAATAGGCTGCAGATAGAGAGCTATGCGTGAAAAGCGTAAACATGTGTAAGGAAAAAAAAAACTTACAAGAGGAGGAGAAAAGAGAAGGGAAATAAAATAGGAATACTTTCCGCGCCATGCTCCACTATGGCGCGCCATCAGAACTAAATGCATTCTATCATTGACCATTAAAGGGGAACGTGGGATCGTCCAGTCTTGGCTGGCACAGTTCGTTGAGATTCCAGCTTTGAGGCGGGTTGGTGAAAATACTCTGTAAATAGTTCGCGAAAGTGGCCCGATAGCGTCGATGTCGAAGAAGGGTGTGGTGATGCACTTGGAGGCGTATCCAAAAGTCCGCCGGATCGACGATGTCGTCCAGGAAGAGGTAGTTGACAGCCATGCCACTGATCCATGTGATGGCGTTCCACTTAGCCGATGGAAAGTAGGTCGTGTCGGGATATATCTTCATGGTAGACCAACTGAGCTACCCAAGCACGACTCACGCCCCGTCCTCACAGCTTTAATTACGCCAGTACCTCGCCTCCTATCTTCCAAACTTAACAGATGCTCTAATGAGAACCTTGCAGAACTAGCACTCCTGGAAGAAAGGATATTGCGGAGACATGACTTAGCCACAGCCTGGGGGATGTTTCCAGAATGAGATTTTCACTCTGCAGCGGAGTGTGGACTGATATGAAACCTCCTTGCAGATTATCCGCAATATCCTTTCTTTTGAGGAGTGCTAGTTCTGCAAGGTTCGCAGGAGAGCTTCTGCGAAGTTTGGAAGGTAGGAGACGAGGTACTGGCGGAATCAAAGCTGAGAGGACGGGGCGTGAGTCGTATTTGGGTAGCTTAGTTGGTAGAGCACTTGCCCGCGAAAGGTAAAGGTCCCGAGTTCGAGTCTCGGTCCGGCACACAGTTTTAATTTGCCAGGAAGTTTCAGATGTATAACTGTTGACCAACCGACCGCCCAGATGAATCAAGGGGCTACCAACAGTGTCTCCTTAACGACCGTTGAAGGAAACGTTGCTGCGTATGGGGCTTCACAACAGGCGCCTGGTTCACGCAGCCATGCTGATGGCCGCCGAAGGCTAGAATTTGCGCTCCAGTACCGCAAATGGACTACACTGAGTGACGACAAGTGGCCTTACCACATGCGTGACGTTGTATGGGCCATCGGTGCGAAACGTCTTAAAGCAAACACAGCAATAGTCGGAAGGGTCTCGGCCAGAGGAGGGAGTGTTGTGGTCTGGGAAATGTTTTCGTGGCATTCCGTGGGTGATTTCGCCATTCCGGAAGGCAAAATGAACCAACGTAAGAATGCATCTATCCTTGGGAAGCATGTTCACAGTTACATGCAGTTTGTGTTTTCTCGGCACGATGGCATCTACCAGCAGAACAACGCAACTTGGCACACAGCTCGCAGTGCAGTTCAGTGGTCTGAAGAGCAGCAGGATGAGTTTCCCTTACTCCCCTGGGCACCACACTCCCTGTATTTAAACCCCATCGATCGGGTTGTTCCCACCATGGATCCTCAACCTAGCGCAGTTGGCCACTTCACTGGAGTTCAAATGGTTCAAATGACTCTGAGCACTATGGGACTTAACTTCTGAGGTCATCAGTCCCCTGCAACTTAGAACTACTTAAGCCTAACTAACCTAAGGACATCACACACATCCATGCCCGAGGCAGGATTCGAACCTGCGACCGTAGTTCACTGGAGTCGACACGGCTCCACATCACCTTCCAGAACCTCATTCACTCTGCCTGTACGACTCGAAAAGGTCTGCGGTGCAAAAGGTGGCTTTTGAGGCATTTGACAGACATTAATACACTCCTGGAAATGGAGAAAAGAACACATTGACACCGGTGTGTCAGACCCACCATACTTGCTCCGGACACTGCGAGAGGGCTGTACAAGCAATGATCACACGCACGGCACAGCGGACACACCAGGAACCGCGGTGTTGGCCGTCGAATGGCGCTAGCTGCGCAGCATTTGTGCACCGCCGCCGTCAGTGTCAGCCAGTTTGCCGTGGCATACGGAGCTCCATCGCAGTCTTTAACACTGGTAGCATGCCGCGACAGCGTGGACGTGAACCGTATGTGCAGTTGACGGACTTTGGGCGAGGGCGTATAGTGGGCGTGCGGGAAGCCGGGTGGACGTACCGCCGAATTGCTCAACACGTGGGGCGTGAGGTCTCCACAGTACATCGATGTTGTCGCCAGTGGTCGGCGTTAGGTGCACGTGCCCGTCGACCTGGGACCGGACCGCAGCGACGCACGGATGCACGCCAAGACCGTAGGATCCTACGCAGTGCCGTAGGGGACCGCACCGCCACTTCCCAGCAAATTAGGGACACTGTTGCTCCTGGGGTATCGGCGAGGACCATTCGCAACCGTCTCCATGAAGCTGGGCTACGGTCCCGCACACCGTTAGGCCGTCTTCCGCTCACGCCCCAACATCGTGCAGCCCGCCTCCAGTGGTGTCGCGACAGGCGTGAATGGAGGGACGAATGGAGACGTGTCGTCTTCAGCGATGAGAGTCGCTTCTGCCTTGGTGCCAATGATGGTCGTATGCGTGTTTGGCGCCGTGCAGGTGAGCGCCACAATCAGGACTGCATACGACCGAGGCACACAGGGCCAACACCCGGCATCGTGGTGTGGGGAGCGATCTCCTACACTGGCCGTACACCACTGGTGATCGTCGAGGGGACACTGAATAGTGCACGGTACATCCGAACCGTCATCGAACCCATCGTTCTACCATTCCTAGACCGGCAAGGGAACTTGCTGTTCCAACAGGACAATGCACGTCCGCATGTATCCCGTGCCACCCAACGTGCTCTAGAAGGTGTAAGTCAACTACCCTGGCCAGCAAGATCTCCGGATCTGTCCCCCATTGAGCATGTTTGGGACTGGATGAAGCGTCGTCTCACGCGGTCTGCACGTCCAGCACGAACGCTGGTCCAACTGAGGCGCCAGGTGGAAATGGCATGGCAAGCCGTTCCACAGGACTACATCCAGCATCTCTACGATCGTCTCCATGGGAGAATAGCAGCCTGCATTGCTGCGAAAGGTGGATAAACGCTGTACTAGTGCCGACATTGTGCATGCTCTGTTGCCTGTGTCTATGTGCCTGTAGTTCTGTCAGTGTGATCATGTGATGTATCTGACCCCAGGAATGTGTCAATAAAGTTTCCCCTTCCTGGGACAATGAATTCACGGTGTTCTTATTTCAATTTCCAGGAGTGTATTAATGTGACTGGGCAGTGCAGCAACTGTCTTTGTGAGTCAACTGAAAAAAATTCAGACGTATACACCGAGTGGCCCAAAGTTATGGCGAGGCAATGGATGTGACGTCGCTCGTCGGCTGCTGAATCGAATGCGATGAATTTGTTTTCATACTGCGCTGGTAGAAGCGGGTTCCTGGAAATGCGTTGCTGGATTCCACATTAAAATCGGCAGCGGTCTGACAGCAGACCCTCTATGGTCCTATATGGCATTACGAAGGCGACGTGACACCCGTTCGTCACACGATTGCGGTCGTGCTCTGCGGCGTTCAACGCGTGTGGAAACATAGGCCCTGCGCATACAATGAAGGCTTTCACGACCGGATGTTTCAGCTGCTGAGAATTCTTCCGGGTTATATAGCCGCGGTCGGCAAGACTCAGTACAACCAGGAGCACCTCCGAAGATGTCCAACGTAGCCTTGGACGAAACGTCAGGGATAGAAGAGTTCCATGGATCACGGCCATACAACCCGGAAGAATTCTCATTGGCCCTGCGATTCTGAAGATCAGACCAGAGATGTTGTGTAACCTTTGGTATGCAGAGAACCACTTGTGTTGCGCATCCAGGTTCGGTTAACACGCGACTAGCTGCCATGTTCACAAGACAACTCACTGTAACAGACCGGTGAGATATTTTTTTGTCACGCCTACACTCGCGCCATACACAGCACGTTAGGCTCGTTATAAAATTGGCTCACAGTTAATTTACCGTGTTTCTGTTCCTTGCTACATGTTATGAAATTCCATCCCTTTGTTTTTCGTTGTTGACAGAAAATGGTGCAAATGGCTCCAAGCACTATGGGACTTAATACATGGTTCAAATGGCTCTGAGCACTATGGGACTTAACATCTGAGGTTTTCAGTCCCCTAGAGCTTAGAACTACTGAAACCTAACTAACCTTAAGGACATCACACACATCCTTGCCCGAGGCAGGGTTCGAACCTGCGACCGTAGCCGTCGCGCGGTTGCAGACTTTAGCGCCTAGAACCGCTCGGTCACCCCGGCCAGCACTATGGTACTTAATATCGGAGGTCATCAGCCCCCTAGACTTAGAACTACTGAAACCTAACTAACCTAAGGACATCACACACATTCACGCCCGAGACAGGATTCGAACCTGCGACTGCAGCAGCAGCGCGGTTCCGGACTGAAGCGCCTGGAACCGCTCGGCCACAGCGCCCGGCTGTTGTTGACAGAGTTCTAAATACAAAAATAACGTTTTTACACATTCAATTTTCACTATTTTTTCGTCTTTTATGGACCTGCTCTTTTTACGCTATATTTGTTTTCTTCCCACTTCATCTCACTTCCGTAAATTTCATAAGAGAAACAGAACTGAACACAGGGTGAACAAAAATAAGGAAAAACTAAAAACTAACACATCATCACACGCAGTCCGCTGTGTCCGAGCGGTTCTAGGCGCTTCAGACCGGAACCGCACTGCTGCTACGGTCGCAGGTTCGAATCCTGCCTCGGGCAAGGATGTGTGTGATGTCCTTAGGTTAGTTAGGTTTAATTAGTTCTAAGTCTAGGGGACTGATGTCCTCCAATATTAAGTCCCATACTGCGTAGGGCCATTTGAACCAAATTTATGTTGTAGGAAACCCGATGGCATCCAAAACCCCGTAGTTGAGGATGTATGTATACAGGACGCGTCTCGTTTGCAAGGGACTCTCGTACCATTCTTCCTGCAAAATAGTGGCAAGTTCTCTCCAATGCAGATCACAAAGGCTCAGACGTCCTGGCTGAGGTGGCCAGCTGAAATGCGCTAAAAAAAAAAAACCAATCGTGGACGATGCGACATGTATGAACAGAAATTCCGTCGTCTGTCGTCTTTCGTATTGGAAGACAGCATCACTATTGGCGAACAAGCATTCTACCATCGGATGCACCTGATCATCCGGAAATGTCACATAATCCTTCGCTGGAATGCGACCTTCCAGAGCAACTCTAGGGACCATGAAATAATACCAAGATATGGCTGCCCAAATAATCACGGAACCCACGCCATGTTTCACGCTTTGGTCGTAAACTGGGCCAGAATTAGGAAACAGTGTAAACTGTGACAAAATGACTCTTCCATAGCTCTACAGTCCAAGTTTATGGCTTCGGGACCACGTCTTCTTGTTACTGTCACTTGCGTCATTGATGACTGATTTTTGAATTCCAGCCGACCCTGCAATTCTCGGCCTCTGGGGCTCCCTTCTCGTTGTTTTCGTACTGACAGGGATAGTGAGCGCGGCATTCAGTTCTAAAGTTTGCAAATTTTCGACGCAATGTTCTTCAATGATCGTCTGTGACGATCACACACATTCGCCCGCCTTGTGACTTAGCGGATGATGCTCTTCCGCTTCCCCTGTATGCAGTGTAAACCTCCGATACGGTTCCTCTTGAAACACCAAACACTTCTTCGTATATCCATAATTAAAACGGACGACTTGGGACGTCAGCTGGTATAATATAGTTAAAAAATGACGTAATTCCTCCAGCTGTAACTGATCAGTTACTACCTGCCTTCCGCATGGAACACGCCTATCTCACCACTGACTACTAGTGTTAGACATACGGTTACTGTAAGCAAGTATAGGCCTGAAGATGATGTGGTAACAACATCGAAACTAGTTGCCAATAAAACCAACACCTTAATACAGCCGGAGGAATTACGTCATTTTTAAACCAAACACTTCAGCTAGTTTGGTTAGAGAAGCACCCAACTGACCAATACCACTCTGTCCATTTTCGATTTCACTTAGCTTAGACATAAAGCGCTCACAACTGCATGCAAAGTTTTGTGACCACCATTGAGACTAGCAACGTATTGGAAGCATCGTACAGGTGTCGTCTATGGTTAAATACAGGACGGTTCCAATTAAACTTTCGCTTCTCGAGTCAGTGTAGACAGAAAAATATTTACCATATGAGTAGCCAAATGTATAGAAATGCCGTTCAGATCGTGCGCTCCAGAATTTGCGTCGTTGATTGTGTTGTGTAATTATTTGCTGTTAGGCGCCGTTACTGGTACGGCGGAGTTGCATATTTGCTATGCAACGATATTACAAGACCGCGCAGAAGGATTTTAAAAGTTTATTTGACAATGAAAGAGCAAAAAACTACAATAATCCACAGGCGGAATTCGCTGTTCTGTATATAAAGAAGCACTTTGTGTTACATTCGCAGGCCTGGAGCACGTGAAGAAATTGATAGGACGAATAATAAAATTTCTGAAGCCGCAATCATTATTTCATTGCAACCGTTTTTAATGGAACTGAACGAAGAGTATGGAGACTTCATATACTACTGCAATGTAGTTTGGTTAAGTCAAGGGGAATGCCTGGAACGATTTTTCGATTTAAAATTCGCTGTTGTTGAGTTCATAAAAGAAAAAGGCAGTCAGGAACGAAAATTAGAACATCTGGAATGGACTGCAGACGTGGAATTTTAAGTGCACTTGACTGTACACTGCCCATAGAAAGACACTGCAATGTAACTTGTTTCTGACTTGATGGGGATGCATTTAAAAAGAAAATCGCACAGCAGAACGGTCACATTCTTACAAAGACATTCCACTCCCCTAAGCTCACTGGCATTGAACCAAACGAGAGGTCTGAAGAATTCGTTGTGGCCTTGTAAGAACTACAAGACTACTTTTATAAAGATTTTGAGGACAATGTCTTACATCTGTTTCCGTGCCTTTTTGCGACCGTTTTCCGTTTCAATAGAAAGCGCCCATACGCGTGTACCCATGTAACTGATTGACCTCCGAGGTACAATAAATCCAGTTTTAATGACGAGTCTTTGTACGTTAAACTGTCCAGTAAGTCTATACTGCTGTCCTCAGGGAGAGTTTACAAGTATCCTTAGCGAGGCTGCACAAACGCTGCAATATTTCGATCTACATATTTGCGTGTAAGACCTTTTTAGGTTACGAAACTAAATCACTCGCGATTACATGGCAGCTTGAATGCGAAACTCTTTGAAACTGTCTGAATCTGCGCGTATGGCAACAGTTTGTCCTAGATAAAAATTGCGTTATATCTTCAGCGCGCTGAAAATAATTAAATAATACTGAAAATTTGTTTTTCGTTTCTAATCTACGTTGTTGAGAAATGCGAAACAGAAAACAAGATTGCCTGCAATGCGACTGCACTGCCATTTAAATTTAGGGCCTCTTCCCCCTCTGTGGGCTCAGCGTGGCGTGGCGGTGGGGGAAACGTGAAGTGAGGCTGGGCACTTTGGCACTCGTGCACGGGAACGGCCCACGAGCCGAAATCCTGGCGGCCCCAGTATTATATGGTATCTCTAGTCAGGCTCCCGTAGATGCATATGGTTGTCACACTGAACCTGGACCGCAGATATGGTACACAATTATCAAAGGTTACTCTGGCATATAGAAATGGAAATGTATTTCTCTCAATTATTTATTCATTATTTGTCTTTCGTATGGCGTTAAAACGTTTCGATAAGGTATCATTGCCCTAAAGTCACTCGTTATTCATGGGGATCCTTTCAAGAAGCGGAAGTTTAATTATATCCACTCTGTACAAATACGCGACCTGCAGGCTTAGGTAGCACCTACCTTTATGCTCAAGCATGCGTGGCTGCGGTCCCTACAGTTATCGCGTTTTCCACACTCAGCTGTGCTTACTGTGGTGTCACCGCCAGACACCACACTTGCTAGGTGGTAGCCTTTAAATCGGCCGCCGTCCGTTAGTATGCGTCGGACCCGCGTGTCGCCACTATCAGTGATTGCAGACCGAACGCCGCCACACGGCAGGTCTAGTCTAGAGAGACTCCCTAGCACTCGCCCCAGTTGTGCAGCCGACTTTGCTAGCGAAGGTTCACTGTCTACATACGCTTTCATTTGTCGAGACGACAGTTTAGCATAACCTTCAGCTACGTCATTTGCTACGGCCTAGCAAGGCGCCATATTCATCTTCTTGAATGTATTCTGAACAGATAATATTGTGAATCATGTACCGTCAAGAGCGACGTTCATCATTAATGGATTAAAGTTAAGTATCAAACTAATTACTTCCGCTTTCTGAATTCTCATTCCTTGTCATGTTCCAGACCTCACGTCAGTATAGTTCTTCCTTCCTCACGCCAGCCTGCGTGAGCTAAAACGCGTGCATTTCGGCCTCCACTTCATTGGCTCTTCTGCTAACACAAAACTTACAGTTACTGATTTTGTGTGTAGGTTGTTAGTATTGCCAGTTTTGTGGTAGCAATTATTTTCTTCTTCTACACACTTATTCCAAATCACGGCAGACTCCGCTACAGAGTCTACAATACTTACTGTAAATATTTTCTGGAAGCTGCTTTCCACAGCTTCCAGTTGAGGTTGTCGCACAGTCAACGCAACTGTTGTGTGCAGCCAGCGTTACACGGAATCCTGATATCACGTGTGGAAGGGTGCGACTGCCGTTTACGCTCTGGGCCGTTTCTGGCACTCTTGCGGCAGTCATCTTTCTCGCGAACAGCTTTCCCCAATGCCCACCGTTTTCATTATTGGGCACACTTACTTTATTTTATGTTTCTTCGTGCGTGGCTATGTTCCACAGAAGGTGTTATAATAAATTAATATGCGTTTTTCGCCCTAAGCATGCGGCAGTGGAGAAGTATTTCTGACCAGACTCGCTTCGCGTTCATTTATAACGCATCTTCTTTCCTAATTCTACATGTATGGTACCGTATATATATATATATATATATATATATATATATATATATATATATATATATACTGGGGCCGCCAGGATTTCGGCTCGTGGGCGGTGCCCGTGCACGATATATATATATATATATATATATATATATATATATATATATATATATATATATATATAAGGGATGTATAGATAACAAACAGTATTCCTTTGTAATATGTAGGCACAATTTACTTAGGGCTTTACTGCCTCTTGTTTCATATTATGAAAGCATGTGCATTATCTTTCGTTGTAGCGGAGGTTGAAATCGAAAAGAAGTGTGATTCTTTATGAGTTGCTAGAAATTTTGCATGTTGAGAAGGTATTTTCTCTTTATGATTTCCGTGTCTGTGTGCACTCTCCCTACCTTCCCCATCAATATTATCTAAGTTGTTTCCTCTCCCTCTCTCTCCGCTCTCTCTCACACACACATACACAAACAAGTGCCCTCATGTGCTTTTCACGAAAAAGTCAAGGTTCTGGGTTCCCCTTCTAGAGCGGCAGACAGTTTTAGTTCGGCAGGAAGTTTCGATGTGCCACACCAAATGCTCGAACTGAAGCAGTCACTCCTCAATCCAGACTTTAGTGTTCAGGAATAAGAAAATTTTAAAAGGTATACTCGAGGCTTTGTATAGTTTGAAGAACTACTGTCAAGAAAATCATCTTGGCCCTATCTAGAATAACTCAAGTATGCATGTTCCACCTGCGTAATAGAGCTGAATGGAGGCGACATAGGCTACACCACTGCAACAAACCAAAATTCTTCTGAGTCGGCCTAGACTGTGCAGTGACATTTGAACATGTTGCTCTGAACTAAAAGGAAAAAAGCTTACGTTGCTTTAAATCAGCCTATCAGGATTAGCAGCGGATGCGTGTGGTGAACACACGACCATAAAATTTGCCCGCTTCCAGCCGGGACACCGCAAAGTAGACAGCGAAACAGAGGGGAAAAAACACTAAACGACCCCCGGCACTTACCGTATAACCACGAGACAGTCTCAAGTGAAGGAAGAGCTTTATCCAACAAACAGTACCTCTGAAGGCCGACTTCAGAACCGCCGCGTAAATTTGTGGTTGGATTTTTTGCAAAATACAAACCAGCATCCCAAATAGGATGTGAAACAAGGGCAGTAACTAGAGAATAGCACATGCTGAGCTCTCGAATATATTAAGGAGTCCAAAACGCAGAGTTAATATGGTTAAGTGGGGCTGCTCCGAAGATGAGCAGTCTGAATGTTGAGAGACACAGACTGTTGAACATTTTCTCATGTACCGAAGGACGGAATTCGTCTGCACAGCGTCAGATGCGTTTTTGATCCGTGACAAGGCCATTAAGTTTTAGAAGAGTGTTATAATGTTCTATCAAGGACAGGAGAGTAAAGTAAGAAAAGAATTAGGTCCAGTCTAGTTCCTCTTTTTAGCGGAGCAGGTAGAAATATCGGTATCTAAAGACTGGAAAGTTGCAGAAGCCACACCAACACCGAAGAATGGGACTGGGGGTAATCCACTCAGTTACAGACCAATATTACTGTCGTCGATTTCTAATAGGATTTTGGAACGTAGACTGTTTTCGGGTATTATGATTTATTCCGGGTGGAAAGGAGCGACGATCCCCGGCACGAATCCGTCCGGCGGATTTGTGTCGAGGTCCGGTGAGCCGGCCAGTCTGTGGATGGTTTTTAGGCGGTTTTCCTTCTGCCTCGGCAAATGCGGGCTGGTTCCCCTTATTCCGCCTCAGCTACACTATGTCGGCGACTGCTGCGCAAACAAGTTCTCCACGTACGCGTACACCACCATTACTGTACCACACAAACATAGGGGTTACGCTCGTCTGGTGTGAGACGTTCCCTGGGGGGGGGGGGGGGGGTCCACCGGGGGCCGAACCGCACAATAGCCCTGGGTTCGGTGTGGGGCGGCGGAGGGGTGAAGTGGACTGCGGCAGTCGTCGTGCGGTTGCGGACCACTGCGGCTGGGACGGAGCCTCTACACCGTTTCTAGGTCCCCGGTTAACATAACATAACATAACATAACATTATGAGTTACCTCGAAGAAAAAGATACAGAAAATACAGTTCTTGTGAAACACAACAAGCTCTTTATTCTCACGAAGTAATGAGACCTATCGCATGTCGAATTAATTTTATATTTTTCGATTTCCAAATGGGTTTTGACACAATTTCTCGAAAGCGATTCGTAATCAAACTGCGTGCCTAAGGAGTATCGTCTCAGTTGTGGACTGAATTCGTGATTTACTCTCAGTGATCGACGGAAAATCATCCAGTAAAACATAAGTGATATCCGGCGTTCCACGGATTGGAAGGAATCTAGTGCATTATCGTATCGTGACATCTGGCGCGCACCATGGTTCCCTGAAGATGTTTCCGAGATAAAGCCACTAGTTTAGCTTTTATCCTTTTGCGTTCGATCCAAACGTCCTGTCCCGGCGGACCATCGTCCAGGTCGCGCAGCGCTGCAAAATAAAAGTCGGTCGTACGGCGGCGCCATTCTGCCATCTCCCTGCTATATGAGATCAACGTACGGCGAAGCGCCGGTTTAGTACAAGTCAGCCACCAATTAAGCTTCGTCGCATACCTTCCAACCCTTCGTTCGCACATCGTCCATGTCTCAAGGATCCGTTGACGGCATTCAGGATCATGTAGATGTTGAATGTTTAATTTCCACGGGGCCTTACTGTTCCACACCTCTCTACGGGGAAGAAGCACCGTACAGATGTAAGCGCTGTGATCGGAAAATGCCAATGGCCAGCGTTCCGCGTCCTGGACATCATTTGCATGAGCCCGTGAGATATAAATGCGATCTAACCTGCTCGCCAAATGACTTGTCATATAGGTGTATCCCGGTGCATCTCCATGTCGTAATTCGCACGTGTCACTAAGTACAAGGTCGTTGACTACGATTCGCAACTCCTGGCTGATGTTTGCTTGCGGCCATTGGTCTTTCTGGCTGAGAACACAGTTGAAATCTCCACCAATTATTACACATTCATAACGTCCATGGAAAAGTGGGGCAATGTCTTCTGCATAAAATCGCGCCCTTTCCCGCCGCCGACTGTTTCCCGACGGTGCATAAAAATTGATGATGCGTGTCCCAAACGTCGTGAAAGCCATTCCCCTGGCCGACGGAAGGTAACACACGTTTTCCACTGGGAAGCCATCTCGCACGTAAACTGCCACCCCACTCCCATTGTGATCCATGTGACGAATAGGATTGGTAGCCTGCGATGTATGGGAGTGCAGCTATGTGGACTTCCTGCAGCAAAGCAATATCCACATCAGATGCCGAAATCGTTTCCTTCAGTAGGTGTATTTTGGCAGGTGAACGCACGTCATTTATATTTAATGTCGCAATACGGTTCGCATGGCGTTGAATCCCACTCTGTCGAGGCGCAACATCTCCCTGCATCGGCGCTGGGGGCTGAGTTAGAAGACGTTCTCTCGCCCCTCTCCCTTCACCTTCAGCAATTATTAGGCCGTCTTCGTGAGTGCCGGCTGCCTCTGTATGACGTCCGGCGCCTCCTCAATATCCTCATACCACATCTTTGCAGGCTGTGATATATTCGTGTCCATAGCCACAGCATCTGCGTCTGGAGAGCCAACTGGTTGCGATTCCTCTTCAGCATCACCACGTCCCGGTACCGCCAATGTGACAGACCGCTGCGGGTCTGATCGAACAGTTTCCATTGCCTCATCCTGTTTCGTAGAGGCTGTTGTGTCGTCTTGGTCCACAGGCACATCGTCGTCGGGGCAAGGGGAGTCATCCCTAGGAGATGTCGTGCGACGACGCCGTTTCCTCCTTTTCGGGGAACGTTGTTTGCGTGATCTTCCTTCCGTGTCCTCAGATTGTAAGGAATCACGGCTGCCCGACAGAAAAGCATCCGTAGGAACTGGAAGTGTTTCGAGTCCCATCGTTGTACTTGGCGGGAGTTCGGTCGAAACTGATGTTGTCGTCACAGAGTGCGTTCCAGACGGCTCAGCATCCGTAGTGGCTGGAACTGCTTCGTGTACTATCGGTGTGCTTGGTGGGAGTTCGGTCTCATCTGATGTCGCCGTAGATTGTATGCTCGATGGAGCAGCATCCTCTATCATCCCGACGTCTGCTACAAGGTTTCGGAGAGTGCCATCTTGATCTTCCACAGCGGACGCAGTGAGGGCTTTGGCATAGGTGATCGGTAGTACTGTCATCGCCGGCGACGGCTCCCGCACATCTGAAGGCAGTTGCGTAATCCGCCGTTGCATACAGTTCGACCTGAGGTGTCCCTCCTGGCCACAACCAGAACATGTACGTGATTGACCATCGTAAATCACCACCGCCCAACATCCACCAATTGTCAGATAGGACGGTACATGCTTCTGAAGATCAATAGTGATCAGTCGCACTCCGTTAAGAACGGGGTACGTGGCGAATTGTGTCCAGCGTTCTGCTGTGTTACCATGTGCCGTGCCGTATGGCTTAAAAGCCTCGATAACTTCGTCAGCCGGGAACTCAAATGGCAGCTCAAAAACACGTATTGTCCGTACGCCCATATCAGCATGTTCTACAGTTACCGTACCGACATTCCCGTCACTATGGCAAAATCGGAGACTAGCTTTTGTCGCCTGTAGAATTCTCTCACACGCCGCGTCATTTACCATCTTAACATACACCGTGGGACTAACTATGGACAGGTGAATTCCGACAATATCGTTTGGTGGTATCTTGACGTCCTCTCGAATGAATCGTTCCACTGCTAAAGCCTTTGGTCGTTCGTAGTCTTTGCAGAAATTGAATCGTAATGTAGTTTTCCTGTACTTGTTCGCCATGATCGTTGTTACTAGCCCGCGCGCAGTCTAAGTCCACAAGTAAACAAACACTCGCACACGCCGCACAGGCGGAAGTATCGGACCTCCGCTTCGCACGGCCGCTAGCGCCGAACTGACTGAGCTACCCATGCACAACTCACGGCCCGTCCTCACAGCTTTACTTCCGCCAGTTCTGCAAGATTCGCAGGAGAGCTTCTGTAAAGTTTGGAAGGTAGGAGGCGAGGTACTGGCGGAAGTAAAGCTGTGAGGACGGGGCTTGAGTCGTGCTTGGGTAGCTCAGCTGGTAGAGCACTTGCCCGCGAAAGGCAAAGGTCCCGAGTTCGAGTCTCGGTCCGGCACACAGTTTTAATCTGCCAGGAAGTTTCATATCAGCGCACACTCCGCTGCATAGTGAAAATCTCATTCTAGATATAAATTAAAATAACTGGCCAGTTGCCAGCAGTACTCAGTCTAATGCTTCCGTACAAACTTATTAATTCTAGTTGTAGGGATTTCATCAATCCCGCGGAATGAGAGGCTCGACGATTTTTTCTCGTTATCGACATTGATACAGGCACTATATCGTTCTCGATCCTTCCAAGGTGTTTGAGAAACGTTTAAGTTTGAAGCCGGATAATAAATGACAAAGAGAATAGTTTTTCATGTGATATAATTACAGTTAACAATTTTAGGATTTTTTTCCTTCAGTTGTACTATGAAAGCGTGCTTCATGCCTAATTTCATGATTCTAGGCCGACGGGAAATATCCTATAGGTTTTTATAAGGGAATTTGCGAGTATCATTTTATGTGAAGTGAATGGCCGTATCTTTCCTCTGCATTTATTTAGAAGCTTCAATTTCGGGCCCTACCAAGGAACGGCACACCTTAGTATATGACATAAATTTCAACTTGACACGCCGGCCTGGTGGCCGAGAGGTTTTAGGCGCTTCAGTCCGGAACCGCGGGACTGATACGGTCTCAGGTTCGAATCCTGGCTCGGGCATGTATGTGTGTGATGTCCTTAGGTTAGTTAGGTTTAAGTAGTTCTAAGTTCTAGAGGACTGATGACCTCAAATGTTAAGTCCCATAGTTCTCAGAGCCATTTGAACCAGTTTTTGAACTTGATACGTCCTCTCGTTGATTAAAAAAAAGGGGTTGTAACGGTCGGACAGACAGACAGACAGACGGACAAGAAAGTAATTCGGCAATGGTTCCGTTTTCACCGATTGAGGTACGGAACCCTAAAAAAACTCTGGATGTTTTATACCTGATGATACTGAAGTAATAGTTGCTCTGTGATGTTAGACACAGAAAAACTGAACATCCTTGTCATTTCAGTTTGGTCTTCTTCGTGCAGCCAGTGTCTTGCCCCTCCTGCTATTTTCCAACTCTGGCATATTGGCTACAGTAGGTGACTTGATTGAGACGACAATAATCTTCGTCTTTTAGGATTTGAGTCCTCATTTTCTTCTTGAGAATGTTGTCCCTCTTGGACACTAAACAGGAAAAAAAAACATTAAAAACAGTTTGTCCTATTGTCTTCATGTTTTCATAATGCGGGACCACAGTCATAATATACTTCTTTAAAGTTAGTACCGCTATTACACTGTTGTTTATTTACAGTGTTACATTTACACTTACACAATCATGATTTCGTCTTCAATGTGCCATTATCAAGTGTTTTCTGAAAGCAGATTAGACAACAATAGTGAAATACATATCAAGTGATACACTCCTGGAAATGGAAAAAAGAACACATTGACACCGGTGTGTCAGACCCACCATACTTGCTCCGGACACTGCGAGAGGGCTGTACAAGCAATGATCACACGCACGGCACAGCGGACACACCAGGAACCGCGGTGTTGGCCGTCGAATGGCGCTAGCTGCGCAGCATTTGTGCACCGCCGCCGTCAGTGTCAGCCAGTTTGCCGTGGCATACGGAGCTCTATCGCAGTCTTTAACACTGGTAGCATGCCGCGACAGCGTGGACGTGAACCGTATGTGCAGTTGACGGACTTTGAGCGAGGGCGTATAGTGGGCATGCGGGAGGCCGGGTGGACGTACCGCCGAATTGCTCAACACGTGGGGCGTGAGGTCTCCACAGTACATCGATGTTGTCGCCAGTGGTCGGCGGAAGGTGCACGTGCCCGTCGACCTGGGACCGGACCGCAGCGACGCACGGATGCACGGATGCACGCCAAGACCGTAGGATCCTACGCAGTGCCGTAGGGGACCGCACCGCCACTTCCCAGCAAATTAGGGACACTGTTGCTCCTGGGGTATCGGCGAGGACCATTCGCAACCGTCTCCATGAAGCTGGGCTACGGTCCCGCACACCGTTAGGCCGTCTTCCGCTCACGCCCCAACATCATGCAGCCCGCCTCCAGTGGTGTCGCGACAGGCGTGAATGGAGGGACGAATGGAGACGTGTCGTCTTCAGCGATGAGAGTCGCTTCTGCCTTGGTGCCAATGATGGTCGTATGCGTGTTTGGCGCCGTGCAGGTGAGCGCCACAATCAGGACTGCATACGACCGAGGCATACAGGGCCAACACCCGGCATCATGGTGTGGGGAGCGATCTCCTACACTGGCCGTACACCAATGGTGATCGTCGAGGGGACACTGAATAGTGCACGGTAGATCCAAACCTTCATCGAATCCATCGTTCTACCATTCCTAGACCGGCAAGGGAACTTGCTGTTCCAACAGGACAATGCACGTCCGCATGTATCCCGTGCCACCCAACGTGCTCTAGAAGGTGTAAGTCAACTACCCTGGCTAGCAAGATCTCCGGATCTGTCCCCCATTGAGCATGTTTGGGACTGGATGAAGCGTCGTCTCACGCGGTCTGCACGTCCAGCACGAACGCTGGTCCAACTGAGGCGCCAGGTGGAAATGGCATGGCAAGCCGTTCCACAGGACTACATCCAGCATCTCTACGATCGTCTCCATGGGAGAATAGCAGCCTGCATTGCTGCGAAAGGTGGATATACACTGTACTAGTGCCGACATTGTGCATGCTCTGTTGCCTGTGTCTATGTGCCTGTAGTTCTGTCAGTGTGATCATGTGATGTATCTGACCCCAGGAATGTGTCAATAAAGTTTCCCCTTCCTGGGACAATGAATTCACGGTGTTCTTATTTCAATTTCCAGGGGTGTATAACCATATAAGAATCCATGTTTATAACGCTTACTTACAAGTGTTGTACATTGCATAAGATAGCATACTGAGGTATTAAAATACACAACTAGACAATCTGTCTGCGAAGTGTGTCTACAAAACTATCTCTTTCGATGTGTTTTCTACGAAGTGAAACATCGTGAACAGCTAAAATATTACTGTTTTAAAAAGTCTTAACAATGTCTATATCAATTAGGTTTGTTTCTATAAAGTTTATGTCAGTCAAATGGCTTTGCCGGCCGGAGTGGCCGAGCGGTTCTAGGCGCTACATTCTGGAACCGCGCGACCGCTATGGTCGCAGGTTCGAATCTTGCATCGGGCATAGGTGTGTGTGATGTCCTTAGGTTAGTTAGGTTTCAGTAGTTCTAAGTTCGAAGGGACTGATGGCCACAGAAGTTAAGTCCCATAGTGCTCAGAGCCATTTCAACCATTCAAATGGCTTTGTAAAATCTTTAGTGGCTAAACTGGTTTCGAATGACTAGTCGGTAACAATAGACCATAAATAGTTCTTGGACGATAGCCCCTTCATACCTCGTTTAGCCACATTTCTTTGAGACTCATACTGCAGTCTCTTAACAGGACTATAGCGGAAATATTGTCTCCTAGGAAGTTACGACGCAGCCATCGGCCAAGAAGTACATATTTAAAATTTACTTGAGCGTTTGACTGACACACACACTGTTGTTAAAGTAATGTGTTCGCGCACGCTTTAAGCGTGTGACAGTAAATATGAAAAGGATACACGCGTTGTGTACCGTTCACTACTGTTGCTCAAATTTTTCGTCATGAATTAATCCCCACCAATTGTAACTGACGAATTATTTATTTGAAAAAAATCGCACACACGACCCGGGATTCAGGAAGTAAATCCTACCTTCAGGCGCTACAAGGAAGAAGTGAAACTAGCAGCGTTGTCATATAAATTAACTGACATTAAAAGAGTCTATATAAATGTGAAGGTCAGGTCTTAGCTTGACTGCGTGGGAAAAAGTCGTACGAGCCTGTAAGAAATCCAGAAAATTTATTAGGTAGCATGTGAGATCCCGTGAGGCTAAAGCATGAAAAGATTCTTTCATTCAACCACTACCACACCGGGAAAACGGGACAAACCTAAAAGAACAGGAATGAATGAACAAATAAACAATCATTGCCAGACTAATGTAACTTACGAACAGACTGCGGACTGCGTGTCATGTGAAATTTCTGGACAATTCACAGAGGTGGCAAGTCATGTGATAGCGATTTGCACATCTACAGATAGCGGTAGAAAGGCGTACACAAGGTACAAAATGGTAGTTCACTGACGGAGCTGTCACCTGTATTCATGTGATTCAACGCAAAGGTTTCCGACGTGATTATGGCCAATGGGAATTAACATAATGGTGGTTGGAGCTGGATGCATGGGCCATTCCATATCGTAAATCGTTAGTGAGCCGTGGCAAAAACTGCTGCTTCGAAGAGCGCGCTGCAGCGCGTTGTGTGAAGCAGTCGCCCTCCGTTTCTGACGGTGGCGCCGCTGTGGCAATCGCAGCTTTGGTGTCTCCGTATGGTGGGAAAGGGGAAAGGTTTTCTGTTCACGTGCATTTAAGGGCCGCTATGAGCTCGCCAGTTGGTCGGTCTGGGTGAGTCTGGAGTCAGTCTGGGGTCAGTCTCTCGTCCCCAACTTGCTAGTCTGTCTCTCGTCCGAATTTGTGGCGCAGTGAGAGAACTCAACGAGTGGTCGCCAAATCGGGGGCTTAGTTCCTGAATCTGAGTCTGCGCGTTAGGTCGCCAGTCTACTCGAGTTGCTCAGGCAACGGTCATTGGTGGTTGGATCGATCGGATGGTCGGTCGCGCACTGAGACACGAGATGACTTGTCCGCCTTCAGCGTCGGCGCATGTGAGGTCGCCACGTGAGTCGAGTTGGCCGCGGCGCATAGCGAGGGGTAGTGACTTCGCGGTCGACACGAGAGCAACAGGAGTCAACCCACGACATCAGTCTGGCCGGGGCGAGCTGCGACGCCGTGAGACGGGAGATCCTCGCGCCTTCCTGCGTCCGTTGAAGCGTCTGGCAGCGGACGGTTCGGGAGAGGGTTTTGGGGGTGCTGCGCCAGGTCTTCGACAGAAGTCGCAGTTTATTAGAAGTTACGTGATTGGTGATATGTTGTTTCATTTACTTGTTAAATTCTACTTGTTTTCTAGGTGAGGTCACCAGCCGCTTTGTTTTGGGGTCGTCCCACCTTTCTTCTCCGTTTGCCCACCCACGGGAAGGTGGTTATTTATGAATTGGGTGGTCCATTTTTCCCTTGTGGAGTAGGAGCGGGTTAGGGCAACGTGCGGTTCGGGTTGTTCGTTTATCTCCCTGTCAATCTGGCGTACGTTAATAGCTGCCTCTGCCATGTTTGTCGGATTCGGTGTGTTAACGAATTTATTGCTTGAAGTGTAACGGCCTAATTCTTAAAATATGTTCTTATCTTGCCTATCATCTTGAGAGGCGGTATAGGTGTACTGTAGAGCATGTTTGGCCAACCTTGTATAATTTTATGAAAGATTTCGTTTCATGGGCTTTTATTTAAATGGTCATTTTAGTATATAAAGTTGCCACCCTTCCACAGTAAGACTTTTCTTAGAAGTTAAAATCAAGGTGCACCTTCGGTGGCAAGGTTAATATTTTAATTGTTAGTGTTTTGTACCATTTCCATCCCTCCTACGGGGTGCATTGTTTGTGTGCTTGTGTGAATTGTTAAAACTATTACTTTAAGGTAATCTGGTGAGTTGCAGATTTGCACCTGTGTAGTCTTTCAGAGGTGGTTGTGAGCGGTCGTGACTACGGCCGTGTCAAAATGGAGCGGCAACGTTCTCAGCCCGAAAGCTCATACACTCAAAAATTTGTTTCTTTCTGCCTCTGAATAAATTGTATCGTGATATTTAGAGGGTGCTTTCTGCTTATAATTTTAAATCTGTTTCTTAAAAAAAAGGCTTTTAGGAATAAAATTCCCATTTGTTAAAAGCAATTTCATTTTGATTTCATCAGCAACTCCCTGGCAACTACTCCCAAGCTCACATAGTGTGATTATTTGTGTTAATGTTCTTGATGAATCGCTAGTAAATAATGTAAATTCTTAAGAAAAGGTTTTGAAAGTAAATTCACGGTTCAGTTAGAGTATTCAGAATTCCGGGATTGACTGTGGCGAGAGTGTGTCGAGAATGCCAGATCTTAGGCATTGCCCTCTCATCATGGGCAACACAGTGGCCGATGGTTTTCACTTAACGATCGTGAGCAGCTGAGTTTGCGTAGAGTTGCCAGTGCTAACACACAAGTAATACTGTGTGAAATAACCGCAGAAATAAATGCGGGACGTCCGACGAACATGTCCGTGTGGCGAAGTTTGGCGTAATGGCCTTTGGCAGCAGACGGCCGACGCGAGTCCCTTTGCTAACAGCGCTACAAAGCCTGCAGCACCCCTCCTCTTCTCGTGACCATATCGGTTGGACTATAGTCGATTGGAAAACCGTGGCGTGGTCAGACGAGTTCCTATTTCAGTTGTGAAGAACAAACGATGGCGTTCGAGTGGGTGCAAACCTCACAAAGCCATCTACCCACGTTGTCAACAAGGCTCTGTGGAAACTGATGGTCGTTCCATAACAGTGTGGGCTGTGTTTACAGGGTGTTTCAAAAATGACCGGTATATTTGAAACGGCAATAAAAACTAAACGAGCAGCGATAGAAATACACCGTTTGTTGCAATATGCTTGGAACAACAGTACATTTTCAGGCAGACAAACTTTCGAAATTACAGTAGTTACAATTTTCAACAACAGATGGCGCTGCAAGTGATGTGAAAGATATAGAAGACAACGCAGTCTGTGGGTGCGCCATTCTGTACGTCGTCTTTCTGCTGTAAGCGTGTGCTGTTCACAACGTGCAAGTGTGCTGTAGACAACATGGTTTATTCCTTAGAACAGAGGATTTTTCTGGTGTTGGAATTCCACCGCCTAGAACACAGTGTTGTTGCAACAAGACGAAGTTTTCAACGGAGGTTTAATGTAACCAAAGGACCGAAAAACGATACAATAAAGGATCTGTTTGAAAAATTTCAACGGACTGGGAACGTGACGGATGAACGTGCTGGAAAGGTAGGGCGACCGCGTACGGCAACCACAGAGGGCAACGCGCAGTTAGTGCAGCAGGTGATCCAACAGCGGCCTCGGGTTTCCGTTCGCCGTGTTGCAGCTGCGGTCCAAATGACGCCAACGTCCACGTATCGTCTCATGCGCCAGAGTTTACACCTCTATCCATACTAAATTCAAACGCGGCAACCCCTCAGCGCCGCTACCATTGCTGCACGAGAGACATTCGCTAACGATATAGTGCACAGGATTGATGACGGCGATACATGTGGGCAGCATTTGGTTTCCTGACGAAGCTTATTTTTACCTGGACGGCTTCGGCAATAAACAGAACTGGCGCATATGGGGAACCGAAAAGCCCCATGTTGCAGTCCCATCGTCCCTGCATCCTCAAAAAGTACTGGTCTGGGCCGCCATTTCTTCCAAAGGAATCATTGGCCCATTTTTCAGATCCGAAACGATTACTGCATCACGCTATCTGGACATTCTTCGTGAATTTGTGGCGGTACAAACTGCCTTAGACGACACTGGGAACACCTCGTGGTTTATGCAAGATGGTGCCCGGTCACATCGCACGGCCGACGTCTTTAATTTCCTGAATGAATATTTCGATGATCGTGTGATTGCTTTGGGCTATCCGAAACATACAGGAGGCGGCGTGGATTGGCCTCCCTATTCGCCAGACATGAACCCCTGTGACTTCTTTCTGTGGGGACACTTGAAAGACCAGGTGTACCGCCAGAATCCAGAAACAATTGAACAGCTGAAGCAGTACATCTCATCTGCATGTGAAGCCATTCCGCCAGACACGTTGTCAAAGGTTTCGGGTAATTTCATTCAGAGACTACGCCATATTATTGCTACGCATGGTGGATATGTGGAAAATATCGTACTATAGAGTTTCCCAGACCGCAGCGCCATCTGTTGTTGAAAATTGTAACTACTGTAATTTCGGAAGTTTGTCCTCGTGAAAATGTACTGGTGTCCCAAGCATATTGCAACAAACGGTGTATTTCTATCGCTGCTCGTTTAGTTTTTATTGCCGTTTCAAATATACCGGTCAATTTTGAAACACCCTGTACGTGCAATGGACTGAGTCATCTGGTCCATCAGAACCAAGAGTTGACTGGGAATGGTTGTGGTCGGCTACTTGGTGACCATTTGCAGTCATTTATGGACTTAATGTGCGTAAACAACGAGGCAATTCATTTTTATGGATCCGAGTGCTCGATATCACCGGGCCATAATCGTCCGCGATTTGTCTGAAGACAGTTCGATCGAATGATTTGGCCATCCAGATCGGCCGACATGGACCCCATCAAATAATTATGGGAATAATCGAGAAGCCAGATCGTGGACAGAACCTTGCAACGGCAACACTTTCGCAGTTCACTGTAGAGTCAGCACGGCTCAATATTTCTGACAAGGGAACCTCCCCATCGCATCCCCCTCAGATTTAGTTATAAGTTGGCAGAGTGGATAGGCCTTGAAAAACTGAAACAGATCAATGGAGAAAACAGGAAGTTGTGTGGAACTATGAAAAAAATTAGCAAAATATACGAACTGAGTAGTCCACGTGAAACATATGCAACTTCAAGGATAATGTGCTGTCTGGAGCGCGTTGGTCCTGTGGTTAGCGTGAGCAGCTGTGGAATGAGAGGTCTTTGGTTCAAGTCTTCCCTTGACTGAAAATTTTAATTTTTTGTTTTCAGACAATTATTATCTGTCCGTCTGTCCGTCCGATGCGATCACTTTTTTGGGAGTGATAATCACATCCACAAGAAAGCCTAAATCGGGCAATGTAGAAGAATCTTTTAACCCATTCGCCAAGTGTACAAGTTAGGTGGGTCGACAACATATTAATGTCATGTGATGCACATGCCGTCAACAGTATCGTATAGAATATATCAGACGTGTTTTCCTGTGGAGGAATCGGTTGACCTATGACCTTGCGATGAAATGTTTTCAGTTCCCATTGGAGAGGCACGTCCTTTCGTCTACTAATCGCACGGTTTTGCGGTGCGGTCGCAAAACACAGACACTAAACTTATTACAGTGAACAGAGACGTCAATCAACGAACGGACAGATCATAACTTAGCGAAAATAAAGAAAGTAAATTTTTCACTCCGGGGAGGACTTGAACCATGGACCCCCCATTCCGCAGCTGCTCACACTAACCACATGACCACGGCGCTCCTTACTGTACATCACCCTCGATGTTGCAGATGTTGCACGTGGACTACTCAGTTCGTATATTTTGCTAATTTTTTTTCATAGTTCCACACAACTTCTTCCTGTTTTCTCGATTGATCTGTGTTCAGTTTTTCAAGGCCTATCCACTGCTCCAACTTATAGCTAAATCTGAGGGGGGTGCGATGGGGAGGTTCCCTTGTGAGTTGAGTCGACGCCACGTAATGTTGATGCACTAAGCCGGGCAAAAGGAGGTCCGGCACTATATTAGCAGGTATCCCATCAGTTTTGTCACCTCGTGGTGTAATGCAGTTGTCAAGGAATAAAAATAATAAATTCATAGTACAAACTATGAAAGAGACCAAACCGGCACACCACAAATAAAACATAATAGTGCAAGACATATCAAAAATACAGTGTACGTCATATTAAGAGTAAAGCTGTGGACGCAGATAGCAGAAATCAATGAATAGGGTAACATACATAGGCACTGTGCACAAAGCTTCCAGTAACAGAGAAGCCAGCGGCATCCACTATTGTACGTTGTCGTGTTTAGTCATTTTCGCGTAAGTTGTTTCTGTAACATCTCGTCTCCTGATTTTGGAGGCCGCATGTCATGTTAACTGGTAAGTGTCGCATAATGATTTCGGATCTCAGTTTTTCTTTTAATGATTTTCTACTTGATATATTGTTCCTCAGCTATGTGCATAATGTGTAGCTCTGGAGTTAGGGATATATTATTTTTTATTTATTTATTTATTTATTTTTTGGCTTCTGCGTTACTCGACATTTTGTGCACCATTTACAAGCAGTGTGGATTGTTAAAATTAAATACCGGAGAGGCACGCATGTGCAGTGTAACCCCTGAGCAAAATACACGTAAGTGAGTGGAATGTACTTGTCATGAAACCAGCTGTCAGTGGCTTGAATTTACAGGTGCTTTTGTACAGAGACGGATTCCGAACACAACCTGTTCTAAGGCAATTGAAATCGACAACATAGATCTAGCATTCTGCACATGAAGTAAACGTGTAAATGTGAACAGAAGCGATGTTACCCAACTGGATGTTATCATGCATCCCAGTCACATGAATGGAAGTTTGTGAAATCTCGCCCTTACGCCGAAGGTTGTGGTCAAATGCGTCCATACCAGACACAAGAGAAACGTCTGAAGACCGCATGCTGGTGTACGCTGCCCATGGAAAAGGGAAAGACTATTGAACGTTGCTTTCCGTCTCACAATGAGATATTTAGTTAAAGGTTCCTCACAGGGCGACATCACAGTGAAACACATGATTTTTTTATGTAAGTTAGGTATTAAAATCCATGGAGAAGAAATAATAACTTTGAGGTTCGCCAATGACATTGTAATTCTGTCAGAGACAGCAAAGGACTTGCAAGAGCAGTTGAACGGAATGGACAGTGTCTTGAAAGGAGGGTATAAGATGAACATCAACAAAAGCAAAACGAGGATAATGGAATGTAGTCGAATTAAGTCGGGTGATGCTGAGGGAATTAGATTAGGAAATGAGACACTTAAAGTAGTAATGGAGTTTTGCTATTTAGGGAGCAAAATAACTGATGATGGTCGAAGTAGAGAGGATATAAAATGTAGACTGGCAATGGCAAGGAAAGCGTTTCTGAAGAAGAGAAATTTGTTAACATCGAGTATAGATTTGTCAGTAAGTCGTTTCTGAAAGTATTTGCAAGGAGTGTAGCTGTCTATGGAAGTGAAACATGAACGATAAATAGTTTGGACAAGAAGAGAATAGACGCTTTCGAAATGTGGTGCTACAGAAGAATGCTGAAGATTAGATGGGTAGATCACATAACTAATGAGGAGGTATTGAATAGAATTGGGGAGAAGAGGAGTCTGTGGCACAACTTGACAAGAAGAAGGGAGCGGTTGGTAGGACATGTTCTGAGGCATCAAGGGATCACAAATTTAGCATTGAAGGGCAGCGTGGAGAGTAAAAATCGTAGAGGGAGACCAAGAGATGAATACACTAAACAGATTCAGAAGGATGTAGGTTGCAGTAAGTACTGGGAGATGAAGAAGCTTGCACAGGATCGAGTAGCATGGAGAGCTGCATCAAACCACTCAGGACTGAAGACCACCACAACAACAACAATTTTGGCGACTAGAGGCAAGCTATACTGATGATGGATAACAAGGGTACCAAGCGATGTGGTACACTGGCAAAAATGCGAGTTTGAATTTTTCTCTTTTCCTGGTTTCATCCATCATCTAAATATTTTATATAGATAATTTGGAACGCATCAAACCAGTCAGTAGGTAGGTTGGCGTCATTGTACGAATGCGGCTGACCGATCACTCCTGAAGAATTTATACAATAAAGTTGTATAATGTAGTGAAAGTCATCACTAAAAATATCTCATGGGAGTTCTAGTCACCGTTAAAGAAGCAGATAACGAAATAACACGAATAGTGTTCGGTCGTTGACCGTCGAACAATCCGCCTGCAAGCATTCGTATTTTGACGCTGAAAAATACGTCTAAAACACAACAAAAGTTATTTCTATGATAAGGAGACAGCGCATCAATCACGTTTAAAATAACACGGATAAATACAGTAAATGAGATAATTATTGCACCAAGAGTTGCAGATAAGGTATTGTCACTATAAAGTCAGACAGAAAGTAAGGTAGCAGGAAGAAGGCAAGCAAAGTCACATTGTTTTCAGAGTCATAAACTCCGATCTTAGATTGTTCGAATAATTTCGTTAAACACAAACGTCCACATGGTCATGAAAATATTCGCTGGTTTCCTAACAGATAGCACTCCGGTAAAATATTGCACCGAACATGTTCAGAAATAAATTGACTGTTCCAGAATGAGATTTTCACTCTGTAGCGGAGTGTGCGCTGATATGAAACTTCCTGGCAGATTAAAACTGTGTGCCCGACCGAGACTCGAACTCGGGACCTTTGCCTTTCGCGGGCAAGTGCTCTACCAACTGAGCTACCGAAGCACGACTCACGGTCGGTACTCACAGCCTTACTTCTGGTAGTACCTCGTCTCCTACCTTCCAAACTTTACAGAAGCTCTCCTGCGAAACTTGCAGAACTAGCACTCCTGAAAGAAAGGATATTGCGGAGACATGGCTTAGCCACAGCCTGGGGGATGTTTCCAGAATGAGATTTTCACTCTGCAGCGGAGTGTGCGCTGATATGAAACTTCCTGGCAGATTAAAACTGTGTGCCCGACCGAGACTCAAACTCGGGACCTTTGCCTTTCGCGGGCAAGTGCTCTACCAACTGAGCTACCGAAGCACGACTCACGCCCGGTACTCACAGCCTTACTTCTGCCAGTACCTCGTCTCCTACCTTCCAAGCACTTGCCCGCGAAAGGCAAAGGTCCCGAGTTCGAGTCTCGGTCGGGCACACAGTTTTAATCTGCCAGGAAGTTTCAAATTGACTGTTCTCTAATAATAATTCTGAACATCCGTTAAAAAATAAAAGGTAACGCTTTAACGAGAATGTATGTGCACTGAAAAAAATGATGCAAATAAAAAACGCTGGCCGCCCAGTGTTCTCATTCGCTGACTTCGGTTAGAGCTTCGTCCTCACTTCCTTGTTTTGGCGAAGATGCGCAGGAAGAGGTGGCTTGTGACTCACTGCCTGTGAATCAACAAGTGATTTACGCTGAGTGCGGTTCCGCGATGCATGAATGGTGCTCTCTACGAAATGGACGTCATTCAACCTCTCTTCAGAAATACGGTGAGCCGGCCGCGGTGGCCGAGCGGTTCTAGGCGCTTCAGTCTGGAACCGCGAGACTGCTACGGTCGCAGGTTCGAAGCCCGCCTCGGGCATGGATGTGTGTCATGTCCTTAGGTTAGTTATGTTTAAGTAGTTCTAAGTTATAGGGGGCTGATGACCTCAGCAGTTGAGTCCCATAGTGCTCAGAGCCATTTGTACCAAAGTAACACGGTGAAGGCAGAGCATAGCTGCTCTTGTGCATTTGCCTTCCTTGAAACTAAACCGGTCTTTAGCTAAAGTGGCTTTAGTTTTGTTGTGAATTTGACTGAGTAATATTCTTATTAGTATTTTCGAAGAGTGCGTTACAATACTCGTAACCTTATTAAAAGCTTGACTATAATGATGTTTAGGAAGCTCTGAAGTTGTCTCGAGCCCCCTATTGCTCGTCAACCTCGCTCCACATTTGGTCACCCACATAATTTTTATTTTATTTCATTTTTTGCACTCACAAGTCCTCTGACTGGTTCGATAGGGCCAGCTGCGAATTTCTCTCTTGTGCCACCTCTTCATCTCACAGTCGCCCTTGCAAGTTACGTCCTCACTTATTTGTTGGATATATTACACACTCTGATCTACACGTACCCTACAGTGTTAACCCTAGACAGGTGCCCCCGTCTGGTTCTACTTTCTGTTCTCTTCCTTAAATCACCGATTCCGCGGTGGACCGTCTTATACTTCACCTTGTCAGTCCAGCTAATTTGTCACACCCTTGTATAGCATACCCCTGAAAGGCTTCGAATCTCTTGTTTTCATATTTCCCTGCATTCCGTGATTCACTACATCTACATGATTACTCTGCTATTCACAATCAAATGCCTGGCAGAGGGTTCAACGAACCACTTTCAAACTGTCCCTCTACCGTTCCCTCGAACGGCGCGCGGGAAAAACGAACACTTAATTTTTTCTGTGCGAGCCCTGATTTCTCTTATTTTATTGTGCTGATCATCTCTCCCTATGCAGGTGGGTGCCAACAGAATTTTTTCGCAATCGGAGAAGAAAACTGGTGATTGAAATTACATGAGAAGATCCCGTCGCAACGAAAAACGCCTTTTTTTGTAATGATTGCCACTCCAGTTCACATATCATGTCTCTGGCACTATCTCCCCTATTTTGCGATCGTAAAAAAGAGCCGCCCTTCTCTGAACTTTTTCGATGTCATCCGTCAGTCCCACCTGATGCGGATCCCACACCGCACAGCAGTACTCCAGAATAGGGAGGACAAACGTGGTGTATGCACTCTCTACTAAATTGTTGCATCTTTAAGAGTTATGCTGATGAATCGCAGTCTTTGCTTTGCTCTATGTGATCGTTCCAATTTACGTTATTTGTAATTGTAATCCCTAAGTATTTAGTTTAATTTACAGCCTTAAGATTTCTGTGACTTATCGCGTAATCGAAATTTAGCGGATTTCTTTTCTACCGTGTAATGCTGGGCCCCAGACGTATATTATCAGATTTTTTCCCATTAGTGGCCTATGTTTGATATTAATAGACTCCTCTTTCTCAGAAATTCCCTCTGTGCTTAAGGTAGTTTGCTTTTATCATCCTTCTTGTTTCGTCTGTCTCGTGTTATTTTGTTTCCAAGGTAGCAGAATTCCTTCGTTCGAAGTACACAATTTTCATGTTAAGTTTATCGATGATCTCATTTCTGCTATTCCTCCTTTATTCTCAAATCATATTCAGTTCTCCTTAGTCCGTTCATTCTATTCATTACGTCCTGGAATTCATCTTAATTATCACTGAGGTTATCCGTGTGACCAATGAATATTATTATCGACATCATTTTACCTTGAATATTAATCCCACTCTTCATTTTCCTTTATTTCTGTCATTACGTCTTCGTTCTATAGACTCAACTGGAGGGTCGAAGGACTAAATGATTGTTTTATACCCTTTTCAATCTCAGCATTCCACTCTTAATTTTCCATTATCGCTTAAATCTCGTGGTTCTTGTACACATAGTATATTATTCACATTTTCCTATACTTTACTCCAGCTTACAATTACTGGAAAGAATTTAGAATGGCTGTGTGGCTGCTTAAAAGCAGTCGCTGGTTTTATGTGAATTTTGTTATTAACTGTCATGACGCGTTTCGGGTTTAACCCAACACCTTTAACAGACAAAAGTAACACAAGTTATGTTACAGAAACGCAAATTTGTTATAAAAGTTAGTTCTAAACGAACCATATTTGAGAACAATACTCTTTTTGATATAAAAATATATACCATAGTAAATACAAATAAATAAGACTTTAATTTAGACGTCAAATACTGTCATTACTAACATTTAGAGCAACAGGTACCACCACTAGTTGCACAGTTTGACCCTAACCATTGTAGCACCGTACAAGCGATGGCCAGTTCACTGTGTATGATGGGAAGAAGGCTTCATCGTGCTAGGTGGAGTAACTGTGCTGTTGGACATTTAAAGAACGCCACACACATTCGTGGCCAATGCAGGTATTACGTATAAATTTTTAAGAAACAATCGCTGAAAGTGATTTTCAATGTAAAGAAACATTAAAGAAATTGCTCGCTCACACACAGGCACAGAACCTATCTTACTTATAAAAATGCTCCCATGAAAATAGGATATAAAAATCTTTACAAGGCTTTCTGTATGCATAAATATGTAAAACTGTCAAAATTTGACCAAACGACATCTATTGTATAGCAAACTAGCTATGTAACTTAGCACAGAATTACATTTTCATTTTTTTACAACATTAGATAAAGTTAGAACTTCACAAATGAAAGGTTACAGCTATAATTTCACAAACGAACAAAGACTTATAGGTCTCCACTCATCTGGCCCAGTGCAAAATAGGTGTAACTTACAGTCAGATTTAGAATCACACCAGCTCATCTCAGTATTTCGAACATTTTGCACCATTTCTCTTTGTCTGACACTTTTTCCATGTCGACAAATCCTATGAACGCGTGTTTGTTTTTTCTGAAGTCTTGCTATGGGAGTGACAGTGATACGTGTGGGCAGGTTTCGCAAGCCGTCAGCCCCCAGCTGTTCCGCCACGGCTCGGGGCGTGTCCTGGCGCGGTCGCCACTTTGCATCGCTTAGCGGCCGCTCCAGCTCCAGAGCTTTCTCCAGCCGCCCGTTTGCAGAACGGCGCCATTATTCCGGGCAGGGCCGCGGATTGTTTCCCTGGCGCTCGCTTTTTCTCTGTCTCTCTCCCTCTCTCTCACACACACTCTTCCTCTCTTTTTTTTTTTTTTCGCTACGCCGCCGCCCAGTAGGCGCTAAACGGAGAAATTTGCGGGGCGACCTGTTGATTGGCCTTTGTCGCAGCTTTCGCCGCGGCGCGCGCCACACCCCGGGCTTCCGGCAACCACGCCCCGCCTGTTCTATACTGCGCCAGAGGAAAATTAAACCAACCCAAATTCAGCTGGCTGTAAGGTAAAACGTACCGCTTGTCAGAAATTTTATTTATGTCCGAGGGGCAGATATTCCTCTGCCCTCCTTAGCGAACATCAGACTCCTCTCGCTGGGGTAGGAATTTCCTATGATAGTTTTCCCTATGTTTCTGGGTTACTTTTAAAAAAATGCTCCATCAACTCTACTCGTAATGCACACAGGAATATTATCGCGTGGGGAGGCATAATGCTGGGTGGGGAGGGGGGGAGGGAGGGGGGTACGGTCCTGCAGATCTCTGAACACGATACACTCACCTGTAAATGTTGTTGTGACACTGTACTCCTTCGTCATGTGCGTATTTTCTGGGGTGCAATCGGCCATGACTTGGTTTCTATGGCTGAGACTGCGTGATTGTACCGAACACCGCAGGTGAAGGAGCACTTGTAACGAGGGGATATTCGGCGAATGGACTGGCCTGCACGTTCCCCCACTTAAATCCTATCGAGCACTAGGGAAAACACCCACATACCGTAACACCATCTCCTCCCGTACTTCACTGTTGTCACTCACGACACGTGATGGTAGGTACCATTCTCCAGGTGTTCTCCAGACCCTTCCAGAGGATTGACATGTGGTATAGCGTGATTTATCACTGAAAATCACTCATTTTCAGTTATCCACTGGCTAGTGATGTCGCTCTATACATCTTCTCAAGCGTCTCTTGACACTGACTGCAGAAATACGTGCCTTACGAGAACCTGCTCGACGACTCTGCCCTGTTTTCACACGCCTTTATTAGCTCCCATTTTGCCTGTTCGTTCGGTACAAATTTTGCAATTGATTTTAAGCTAACTTTCTCATGAGACAGAGGCATGAAACATTTAACATAGCTCAGAACTTAGTGACAATGTAGTTTTAACTCGCTTCTTGTCTGGTGTGTGGTGGAGGATACTTTGTTCACAGACATCATTTTCCAATGAGCTAGAGATCTGAAACCTGCAAAGCAGCTCAACACTTGATGACAATGCAATATTAACTCTCTCTCTGGTGTGTGGTGTGTGGCAGACGGTACTTTGTTTACCACTGTCATTTTCCGATGAGTTAGACACTTGAAATCTTCAACGTAGCTCAGAACTTGATGACAGTGCTATATTAACCAGCTTTCCGGTTTGGTTTGAGGCGGAGGGTGGCGAGTGTAGCACTGCTGTTTCGCTGCGAATCTTTCGTGGCAAGAACTGGTGCTGGTAAGTGTCCATGTGAGTTCATCTTTACCTTCGAAGTCTTTTCATGAGATAATTCTGGGAGAAAGCAATGTATTGGTTTACTCAGGCGAAGTGGGACTGAAATAATTCTTAAATTACCACATCCCACTGTTGTAGTCTCATCAGAATGTTTGAAATTGATTAAAAAATTTGACACATGCAAGAATAATAAGCAGAACATAATTATTTAAATAAAAAACTTTTTAATAAAACTGCTTCTAAAAAGTATAAAATAATTTCTCCTAGTCTCATACAGAATCCTAACTAATACCGGTAGAGATAATCCTGAAAATTTATCCTTTTGAATTTATAATATAACATAAAACGAAAAATGTGTGGCGCATGTAGCACAAAATTGATGCCTGAATAGTTTAGCCTCTTGCTATTATCTATCGCATGCACCTTACGTTTTTCTTTTTAAATTCCACAACTATTTTCGTAGCTACTAGTAATTCACAAGGGCAAATGTTCAGGATTATCTGTATGGGGCTATGAATCGTTATGAGGCCAGGAGAAATTATTTTATGCTTTGTAGTCCGTTATAAAAACCTGTTATATTGAAAAAATTACCTAATTTTTTTTTATTTTTAAAACGAAGAATGACAGTCTTCAGTGACAATACAAAGCATTTAGAGCTCTGGGGGCTCATCTTCAGGTGCTGTGACAGTTTGCATCCTTTTTTTTCCTTCTTTCAGGTGTAGAGTGTCAAAACACCTGAAGATGAGCCCCGAGTGTTCGAAATGCTTCGTGCATTGAAATAAAATCACGATTGTGAGTGAAGGTGGTTGTTCTTTATTTTACGAAAGTAATACAGTTACAGAAGAAACACGGACAACAATGAATAAAATTAAATTATTTTTGGCGCCCTTCACAGAGTTATTGTGTTGGCTGGACTGCTGGTATTACTTTGGAACTCATGACTGGTTCCGTCCGCTGATTCCATACAAATTTTTACAGCCACCCTCCGCAGTGCTCGGCGATCTCTGTCCGTGTAGAACGACTGAAATTTCCATGCTGGATTTGTTAGTCAGTTGATACCAAATGAGAAACTGCCTATTGGCTTCTGTCTCGGGTTCTTCGGCCGACGTTCATCTAATGATTTTTCTGACGTTTTGCCAGCACGAGTAGCTGGCATTGTCAAAGCTTCACCCTCCATTGCCGGTGGTGAACTGGAGCCGAGCTCGCGGCCGCAGACTATATGTACCTGGCTCGCCAACGTCCGAGGGCTTCTCCGCGGTCATTTCCGGTGCGGTTCTCCTCTTGCTACCTGCGACGGTCGTTCGCTGCAGTACGGGAAGCCAGGATCCGTTTACCTTAAGGCTTTCCTCTTTCTTGTTGAAATTGTTCGCGTGTTTTTGTATTTCTACAGTTTCTCTGAACAAGCGCGTGTGATAGTGCTTCTCTACAGCCAGAACTTCCGTGTCGGCGAATTTTATTACGTGGTCGGTCTCATTCAGTGCGTGCTCTGCCAGGGCCGATTTCTCCACCTGCCCCAACCTGCAATGTCACTTATGCTCTTTGATCCTGGTGTTAATTGATCGTCCAGTCATTCCGACATAAACTTTTCCGCATGTGCATGGTATACGGTATATTCCCGACATTGCAAGTGGGTCTCTTTTCTCCTTCGCCGATCTAAGACACTCTTTGATCTTCCTTGTCTGTTTCAAAATCGTCTTTACGCCATGTTTGCGCAATATACGGCCGATTCTGTCTGTCACTCTGGGAATGTATGGCAGAAAGGCCGTACCCGACATTTCTTTTTCTGGTTCCTTACTTCGCCGAGTGTTTGGCTCTGTTACACTTCTAATGTAATTTGTGGAGTACCCATTGCTCCTCAGAACAGTTTCCAGGTGTTGCATTTCTCGTTTGAGGTGTTGCGGCTCACATATTCGTCCTGCTCTCGTTACGAGCGTAATAATCATGCCTCTTTTCTGGCTCGGGTGGTGGTTTGACAGTTTGTGGAGGTATCGGTCCGTGTGTGTCGGTTTTCGATACACGCTGTGTCCCAGGTTTTCGCCGTCCCTTGTGACTAGCACATCTAGAAATGGCAGTTTCTTGTCCTTTTCTACTTCCATGGTAAACGTTATGTTGGTATGGAGGCTGTTCAAGTGTCTTTGGAAGTCACCGAGCTGTTCTTCAGCATGGCTCCACACCACGAAAGTATCATCGACGTACCTGTACCACACCTTAGGTTTGCAAGTCGCCGAGTCCAGTGGCTGTGCTTCGAATTGTTCCATGAAGAAGTTGGCCACCACTGGACTGAGAGGACTACCCATGGCGACCCCTTCCAGCTGTTCGTAGAAATCGCCATTCCACGTGAAATAGATCGTGGTGAGACATGCATGGAAGAGCATGTCTTGCGGGAACATGGAACCGATGTGCTCCAGAGCGTCACTAAGTGGCACTTTCGTAAATAACAACAACAAAGCTGACCAGGATTTCGTTTGGTGCAAGTTTCAGTTTCTTCAGCTTCTCAATGAAATGTCCTGAGTCCTTAATGTATGTGTCGGTCTTCCACACGTGTGGCTGGAGCAGAGAGGCCAAGTGTTTTGCCAGTTTATACGTTGGTGAGCCAGGAAAGCCTTAACAATTTTGTGATCCAAAATGACTAAAAAAAATTATTCAAATGGCTTTGAGCACTATGGGAGTTAACATCTAGGTCATCAGTCCCCTAGAACTTAGAACTACTTAAACCTAACTAACCTAAGGACATCACACACATCCATGCCCGAGGCAGGATTCGAACCTGCGACCGTAGCGGTCGCGCGGTTCCAGACTGAAGCGCCTAGAACCGCTCAGCCACAGCGGCCGGCACCAAATGACTAGATCACGTTCGAGGTCATTGTGCTCCCCGCCGACACACTCTGCTGTTATCGATCTTCTTTCTCTGCTGAAAACACAGTACTCCCCGCCTCCTTTTCTAGCAACATTTACTGGTCAATTACGCACTACACAAAGCTGTTCGGATTCGTTTAATCAGTACTGACATCCATATTCTGCTCCCGTGAGTTCTGCTGTCCATTATTATGATTTTGCTCCACAATACTGTCCGCAGAGGTTTCTGTCGATCTCATCAAAACACTTAGTTGATATATCGCCCAACTGCTATGCGAAGGAATTGAACAACCAAAATGCTTTCAAAGCAGGAGAGCTATTCTTTTGAATTAGGGTTTATAATAATCAAGCTGTTTATTGCGATTCTGTTTTGCGTTCTCTACGGTAATTTTGATGTGACTTTGCAATGTGTTTTCTTACCACGCTTCAGCACACTTCTGTCGAGCTTTCATCCGTTATTTACAGTTTAACGCTTCAGATACGTCAATGTCAGCAATCTCTCCTCCTGTAACACTGTTGTGCGCCTGAAATTAAACAAAAAAGAAACTCACAAATAAACTTCAACGTGAATTACTATAAGGAACGTCGTCGTAACAGCACTCCAATTAAAGAGTATTTTATCATCAGATGCGTTACGAATTTTTTTAGAGCATTTTCTGCAGTCATTCTGGAAATTTGGATATATAATACGTCTTCACATTTTGGTATTAATAGATTAAAAATGGTACTGCCTTACAAAATAGGTGTATAGCTTTCTCATGATGTTTTGTCTCTTATTTAAATATTCTGAAAACGCTTGCTTTTCCTTCGTTGTTAGCGGAGACGAGCGTCAAACAAAATCTGGTTGCACAATGATCAATGAGTTTTGGAACTCTTTCACCTTTTTTGAATCCATTTTTTCTTACTCTATATGTTTTTCTCCAATTCACCTCACTCTTGTAAAACTTCACAATCGAACACTAGCTACTGCAGTTACATGTGTTCCGAATCCAGCACAATTTTTATAAGATGTTTATTCATTTGTTTTCTGTGCATATTGTGATTGAAGCTAACCTTTGAACGTATCCCCCACCCCTAGTCGACACACACAGAGAGAGAGTTTTTGTTTGTGTGAGTGGGTGGATGTTAGGCAGAGAGAGATAGATAGATAGATAGATAGAGAGAGAGAGAGAGAGAGAGAGAGTGGGAGAAAGACAGATTAGATTGGGGAGGGGCAGAAAGAAAATCGAAAATGAGCAAATGAGAACCCCATGCCCAGGTGATCTCACACCAACACATCCACACACATACACACACACACACACACACACACACACACAGACACACACACAAACACACACGCACGCGCGCGCGCGCGCGCGCGCACGCACGCACGCACACACACAGAGACGCACAGTAAACATTAAGTTGAGTGGTCACGAACTTAAGGTTTCCAGGAATTTCACAAGACTATGGAAAACTACTAGATTGGGTTATGCTTTTTTTTTTCAGTTGGTACTTTCAACTGCAACGTCAAAATTACTGTAACTGCCATGCACGGCAAGGAATGTCAGAGTCAAAATGACATGTCACTCTATGCGATACACACGATATTGATTCCGTCGTCTTTCGATGTTTTAATACTGTAAGTAGCAGTGTGACATTTCAGGTATCATCGCATTGGAGATTTATCACAAAAACCTCACCCTTGGTGTGGTTCCTTACAATTAAATATCTGTTAATGGCGCATTGGCGCTAAAAGCCCTCCGATGATGTTAAGATGAACATTGTAGCTGAACGTTCCATGTCTTGGCGTGGCATTGTGGTTAAGGCAGAGGATTACGTGAAAGTCGAAGGAAGAAAGTTCGTGTCATACTGTATGCGAATGCGTTGTTTTTTTTTTTTTCATCTCAGCGTTTTTAACACATTTCGTAAGCATCTTATGAATGTCAAAGAACTATATGATAATGAATACAAGACGAAGCAATGAATTAAAATTTGGACGAAGGTCTGGATTCCAGCCTGGCTATTTTGCTCACTAGGCAGATGCGCTGCCCACTGTACCACATTGGCCCTGTCGCTAACACGCCTGCACGATTTACCCTAGTACGTCTCCCTTCATAATTCAAACTGCACGCCACGGCTCCTCTTGACGTTCCCATTCTTGCTTACATATAAGAGCGCACTCTGTCTGGAATTAGTTTCTTCTATTTTGTGACTTCTGTCTGACTGGAAAACAAAGGATGAAATTGCAGCTAGAGAATGACTAACAACGGCATTTGCATTAAGGCTTGTCATAAATATTTGGCGGTATTTGTCAAACATGTTGCGATTTTCGAGAGTGTGATTAGGCAACAATCTATGTGTCCATTATAATTATCCGGGCTGTTATGCCGTGGTCGGTTGATGAATTCCGTGGTGATTCCCAACGTTTCGTCTCCGACTGCGGGAGACATCTTCAAGGGGGTCCGTAGCTCGATGGAAGGTCCAACACACCCACTGGCTCGCTACTGACTGCCGCTAAATTCCGTGTCCGCGCGCTCCCGCGCCGCGGTGTGACGTCACGTGTTTTGAAAACGTCAGTGCAATTGGCTGCTGTCCATCGCCGTCGATCGCCGTTGCCATCACCCAGTAGTGGACGGGAGGTACACATCTCCTTTAACACCGGCATCCATATACCGATTAATTTCACGCCCTCCTTTCGGTTGAAATTATTTGGGTGTTTAGCGATTTCGATTGCCTCCCTGTAGAGCCTTTCGTAATATCCGCTTGTGGCCGCTAGTACTTGCGTCTCCTCGAAACGAATAATGTGGTTCCCCGGCTGGAAAGCATGCTCCGCAACAGCTGATCGTTCCGTTTTCCTCTTCGACGATTTCCCTTGTGCTCTTCCAAACGTTTAGGAACAGTTCTTTTGGTGGTACCCACATAAACATCACCACAGCTGCATGGGATCCTATACACTCCAGCTTTTTCCAATGGTTTGCGAGCGTCCTTGGCAGGCTTAAGCTATTCCTGTATCTTCCTGGTGGGCTTGTAAATTACGGTAATATTCCGCTTCGTCAAGATCCTCCCTGTTCTTTCCGTTACATTTTTAATAAACGGCAGGAAAACCTTAGATTTTGCAGTAGCCTGTACGTCAGTATGATTCCTGCGTGGCTGCCTCAACGCACGTTTTATTTCGGCGGACGAATATCCGTTCTTCATTAGTGCATTGTGGAGATGTTCCATCTCAGCGTCGAGCAACTCAGGTTCAAAAATATTTCTAGCTCTGTCCGCTAACGTCTTGATAACAGCCCGCTTCTGTTGTGGGTGGTGGTTCGAATCCCGGTGCAAATAACGGTCCGTGTGCGTGGGTTTGCGGTACACTGAGTGGCCCAAACTACCATTTTCGTTTTTTAAAAACAAGCACATCGAGGAAATTTAATTTGCCGTCTACCTCCTCCTCCATTGTAAACTGAATTGTCGAGTTTATACCGTTCAGATGTTCGTGGAACCGGCTCAGTTCCTCCCTACCATGTCTCCACAGCACAAACGTGTCATCCACGTATCGGAACCATACATTTGGTTTTTTTGCTGGCAGTACCTAAGGCCTGTTCTTCGAATTTCTCCATAAAGAAGTTTCGAGCTAAGGATCCCCTTGAAGATGTCTCCCGCAGTCGGAGACGAAACGTTGGGAACCACCACAGAATTCATCAACCGACCACGGCATAACAGCCCGGATAATTATAATGGACATGATATTTCCGGCCGTGAAAGTCTACATTTTAGTAACAATCTATGTGCTCAGCCCAACTTTCTGCGAAGGAAACTAGCAGCAATAAAATTGATATTCTTCCTCGTAACAAACATTTGGCTGTTAATTTCCGACTAAATTGCGATTTCCGAGGGTGTGGTTAGGCAGGAACCAACGAGTACTGCTTAAAGTGCTGCGGGTGAAATATACAGCCGCTGTTTCTGCAATTTCCGGGGGTCCGCCCATCCACGGGAAAAGCTGGTGGCAGGACCACGCTTAGATTACGCGGAATGTGTTCCTGGATACGTACACCTCATCCTGACGTCACTTGCGTGTGAGCCGACCGTGTGAATAGTTTCCGCCCACTTGCTGCTAACAAAGCGGACATGTTGAACACTGAAACAGTTGTGCACATTTCTGTCTCTGCGTGAATGGAATCAAGAGTGCCCACGCGTTGAGAAGAGGCGTGCATTTACACGCATGGCTCTTCTTGCGTGTAAGGCGAACACACGTTCACACCCCGATTAGTTGCAAGTAGCACAGATGTAACCTCACATTTTGTACAACATTGACCTGAATTTCCTAAATTGTGAGTGCTCGCATTTTACTGTGTAATATAGTTTCACGGGGTCAGTCGCTGCAGTTCGTTCTATCCACAAGTTTGAAATATTATTATTTTACGTTTCAGCGTGAACAGTAATAATTTATCCCCGCATAACCGAACAGGATTCCTTAAAGAATGTAATTCTCACGTATAGAAATGCTTGAGAAGTATTTCTTTTACAAAAGAGTTAATGTGTTAAAAAACTGACGTTAATCATATAAAACCTTCATGACTGAAGACAGTGTAGTATTTCACACATCGCTACCTGTTACGACGCTATTACTGTTGAACGATAGCCGGCCGGTGTGGCCGTGCGGTTATAGGCGCTTCAGTCTGGAACCGTGTGACCGGTACGGTCGCAGGTTCGAATCCTGCCTCGGGCATGGATGTGTGTGATGTCCTTAGGTTAGTTAGGTTTAAGTAGTTCTAAGTTCTAGGGGACTGATGACCACAGCTGTTAAGTCCCATAGTGCTCAGAGCCATTTGAACCATTTTTTGTTGAACGATATGGTTTACAATTATGTAATTTCTCAGGTATATTTCGTAGTATATCTGCATACTGTCTGAAAATGCGTAACGAATAGAGGTAACAGTAAAGAGGCAATAAATTAAAACGTGATGCCTGACACTGCACTTCTACTGCATGAGCGGTGGAAATGTACATGCTACAGTCGCACTACCGAGCAAGTTTGCCCGCATCTCGTGGTTGTGCGGTAGCGTTCTCGCTTCCCACGTCCGGGTTCCCGGGTTCGATTCCCGGCGGGGTCAGGGATTTTCTCTGCCTCGTGATGGCTGGGTATTGTGTGCTGTCCTTAGGTTAGTTAGGTTTAAGTAGTTCTAAGTTCTAGGGGACTTATGACCACAGCAGTTGAGTCCCATAGTGCTCAGAGCCATTTGAACCATTTTAAGAACATCGTTTCGAATGCGGGTCGGCAAAGGACGTTTGGTATTTGGTGCGTCAGATATTTGCTTTTCTCACACGCACGACTCCCGACAGGATAACTACCCGATCACTTCTTTTCCCTGATAAGATTTATTTCCCAAGAGCAGAAACGAACTCTGTGACGTGGATCAGCGGCCACGCTGTTCACTACCTCTTCGGTAATGGCGAAAAGACGGTATCCGATTTTTGGTATTACCTCAACGAACGACATTGTGCGATCGTCAAGAACCCTAAATATAGGCAATATTTTTCTAATTTTCTTTGGAGCGCATTCCATAATCCGCCTCGCAGCTGGATTATCGATGACATGAGAAGATAACCATAGCACCTCTTCCCAGTTCCTTTTTTTTATGAGATTGAACAAACAACGGAAACAACACAGCAACGAGAAAGTCATCGAAAAATTCGCAGCGGGCTATAGTATGGAGCATCCTTTGTCGTAACGGGACGACTTCCTATTATTCTGTTTATGTAGCCGAAGAGGAACGGCCTTCCTTTTATCCATTTGTATAAAAAAAAAAGAAAAAAAACATACTGGGGACCTGGGTTCAAATCTTGGCCTTAGCACAAATTTTAATTCATTACTTCAGCTCTTATCCTTATCGAAGATAAAGACGAGACTCGGTATGTCGCTACGAAAATGGAATTACATCAGAGCAATGCAGAATGTTTTGACCTTCCTATCCATTCCATTAATTGTGTGAATCAGTCTTTATGAGTTAAAGGTCTTCACACTAGATACGCTGCGCCTAAAAAAAAAAAAAAAAAAAAAAAAAAAGGTGGCGCAGTGGTTAGCACACTGGACTCGCATTCGGGAGGACGACCGTTCAAATCCGCGTCCGGCCATCCTGATTTTGGTTTCCGGTGATTTTCCTAAAGTCACTTCAGGCAATTGCCGGGATGGTTCCTTATTTAGGTTTTCCCTAAACCGCTTCAGGCAAAAGCCGGGATGGCTTCCCATCCTTCTCTAGTCCGATGGGACCGACGCCCTCTACCTAAGCAAACAACCAGTGACACGTCACTACAACCTACATCGCCGGCCGGGGTGCCCGAGCGGTTCTAGGCGCTACGGTCTGGAACCACGCGACCGCTACGGTCGCAGGTTCGAATCCTGCCTCGGGCATGGATGTGTGTGATGTCCTTACGTTAGTTAGGTTTAAGTAGTTCTAAGTTCTAGGGGAGTGATGACCTCAGAAGTTAAGTCCCATAGTGCTCAGAGCCATTTTGAACCACCTACATCCGACGTCAATGTGCAGTAGCCGCTCAAAGACAGCACTAGCAGTGGACGCTGTATAAAGTATGCCTATGGGTGGTGGAGGGGGGAGGGAAGGGGGAAAACAGTGCAGTTGTAATGCGGAAACGGAGCTATATATCTGACGTCCAAAAGGGCATGAACATTTGGCTTTCGGGCCAGGGTGGAACCATTTCCAAACGGCTAAGTTTGTAAACTTTTCGTAGGCCCCCGTGGTTAAAATATACCGCGCTTGGCAAAATGGAGCCATCCAACTCTGCCGCAGGAGCAACTGTGGTGCACCACGGGCCACAGGGGTGGACGGCGGCTTCGGAGATGTGTACAACCGTTGAGGAACCAAGCAGATGAACCAACAGTGTCTCCTCAACGACCGTTCAGCGAACGTTGCAGAGTATTTTCTTCCGCAGCAGCGCCTAGTTTATGCACCCATGCTGAATATTCTTCATCGGCGACCAAACTGGAATTTGCACACCAGCCGGCCGGGGTGGCCGTGCGGTTCTAGGCACTACAGTCTGGAAGCGAGCGACCGCTACGGTCGCAGGTTCGAATCCTGCCTCTGACATGGATGTGAGTGATGTCCTTAGGTTAGTTAGGTTTAATTAGTTCTAAGTTCTAGGCGACTGATGACCTCAGAAGTTAAGTCGCATAGTGCTCACAGCCATTTGAGGACTCGAACCTCCGCCGGGACCAGCCGCACAGTCTATGACTGCAGCGCCCTAGAAGGGAGGTAGCGAGAAAAAATTTCGAAAAAGTTAGAAAGTGCATGTAACGTTTGTTGGAAGTCGCTAAGTGGTCTCGTTCTCGCGTTCTGGATGAGTATAGTCTGGGTAATTTTCAGGCCGTGAGGTAAGATGCTTCGAGACATATAGGCTACACAGTTTCTGAGTCCAATACTTGTCTTACTGTATTATACCTTTAACGTAAGACTGCAACTCTTAAATTTAAGCAATAATTGTATGAAATAATGAAAATTATATCCTTATTGCCTCTGGAAGCTGACTGGTATTCTGCAACTGGGACCGGGTAATCGATTTTGTCATTTTGCTACATGGTGTAGATTTCGAGACCGTACCAGTCACTGTTTAGAAGAGAGGGAAACTTTAAGTTCCTTCTTTTCTTTTTTTCTTCTTTATTGGCTTTCGGGACATACCCATACAGCGATCTGAACAGTGAAATGTCATTTCTGGTGATACGGACGTAAGGGCGGCGCTGCACCCAGTCCCCAAATGGCTCTGAGCACTATGGGACTCAACTGCTGAGGTCATTAGTCCCCTAGAACTTAGAACTAGTTAAACCTAACTAACCTAAGGACATCACAAACATCCATGCCCGAGGCAGGATTCGAACCTGCGACCGTAGCGGTCTTGCGGTTCCAGACTGCAGCGCCTTTAACCGCACGGCCACTTCGGCCGGCCCCAGTCCCCAAGCGGAGAAGATGTTCGACCCGCTCGGACATAGAAACCGGACCTTTTCGGTCAGCAATCCGCCGACCTCTCAGTTCATCTTGCTGGCAATTCGATCAATGGAAAAAGTATGGAGCTGTTGTTACAATATTCTTCTCACTTAGCAAAAGTACTGCTTGTGAAGACACGTCGTCAAACATTATCTCAGAAACCCCAGTTCTGGGATCGAATGAAAAGTGGTTCAAACTGCAGCTCTCGGTAGTATTTGTTACAAGGGAAATAAAGGAAAAAGTTGTTACATCACCATTTAAATACGCAGGAACACGACAGTGGAGTAGAAAGTGTTTCCATATGAGATTTGAATGAAAAAAGTCAACCGTGTAGCGGTCATTCCGTTTTCGTGAGTTCCTACAGTTAGCAATCGCACGCGCTCAGTTTCTGAAATGAAATCCGTACATTCACAGGACACCGTTTGCTTGCACTCCTGTACAAGTCCCGTTGATACCAAAGCAAGCAAGATAAGATAACCGCTGAGGCGCCTGTCTTCTGGCTTGTTGACGCAAAACAGGTGGCCAAGCGTAATTACCAGGCACATGTCGAATACCTACCCCTTTGCTGCAGAAATGGCAGACCTGGTTGTAAGAGCGTATACAGGGTGTTCGGAAATTCCCGTTACAGAATTCTAGGAATTGTAGATGGGAGCAAGTACATAACAATTTGAATAGGAACCCATGTCCGGAAACATCATCCAACGACGCTGCATAGCGTCAAAGTTGTATGCGCCGGCGCCTGTAAACGTATTATATGCAGGGCGATTCCGTGATGATGTTACATACTTTCAAGGGTGATGAAGACTGTTACATTATCAGTCTTAGGTACGGGTTCCTCTATAAGAGAAAACCGTTCTGATACCTCTGACAATGGAAAACAAAAAATGGTTCAAATGGCTCTCAGCACTATGGTACTCAACTGCTGAGGTCATAAGTCCCCTAGAACTTAGAACGACTTACACCTAACTAACCTAAGGACAACACACACATCCATGCCCGAGGCAGGATTCGACCTGCGACCGTAGCGGTCGCGCGGTTCCAGACTGTAGCGCCAGAACCGCTCGGCCACAATGGAAAACACGTACCGGCACTGTTGTTGCTACAACTGCAGGGCAGACAACTTTCAGGGATGGTAGTGTGGATCAAAACAAGACAACATGTCCGGTAAACATAGGCTCTAAACTGCATACATGAGAAACTATGAGCACTTGTTCATCTTTGGTATTGTGAAATGTGTCTATTCTATTCAACAAGTGCTAGTAGCTCTTAAGTTGTACATTTTAGAGCACATGTTTACTGAACTTTTTTTGAAACTTCCTGGCAGATTAAAACTGTGTGCCCGACCGAGACTCGAACTCGGGACCTTTGCCTTTCGCGGGCAAGTGCTCTACCATCTGAGCTACCGAAGCACGACTCACACCCGGTACCCACAGCTTTACTTCTGCCAGTATCTCGTCTCCTACCTCCCAAAGTTGTGGGTACCGGGCGTGAGTCGTGCTTCGGTAGCTCAGATGGTAGAGCACTTGCCCGCGAAAGGTAAAGGTCCCGAGTTCGAGTCTCGGTATCAGCACTGTCAGAGATATCAGAACGGTTTTTGCTTATAACTCTAGACTCGTTCGTTTCAGATACAGGGACGATTTACTTAAAATTGATCCATTTATCCGTATCCATCATCCTAGAAAGCTCGTAACATCAATGCAGAATCATCCTTTATATACATACATGCATAATGTTTCCGGACAGGTGCTCGTATTGTCTACTTACTCCCCTCTACCGGTCCTAGAAGATTGTAACAGGAATTTCCGAACACGCTGCATGTGAACACGTCTTTCGCGGTGTCTCTGGACTGCAGATATGCAGGTAAGTCTGGCGCATGCCATTTCATTAAGCATTTTCTGGAACATTGTTCTAGGAAACAGTGATCTCTGGTATATCAATAAAATTTTCTAAAAGCAGTCTTGATCGCATAATTATTTTGTTTAAACTGGTGACCGGTTTCAATCTGTTGTACTTAGATCATCTTCAGATCTTGTACTCTATGATGGCAACAGAAGCTGGGCTGGCTGTGCTGGCCGGGAGAGATGTAATCATGGAGTACAAGATCTGAAGATGATCTACGTGCAATACATCGAAACTGGTCACTGGACTCGTATTCGGGAGGACGACGGTTCAATCCCGTCTCCGGCCATCCTGATTTAGGTTTTCCGTGATTTCCCTAAATCGCTTCAGGCAAATGCCGGGATGGTTCCTTTGAAAGGGCACGGCCGATTTCCTTCCCCATCCTTCCCTCACCCGAGCTTGCGCTCCGTCTCTAATGACCTCGTTGTCGACGGGACGTTAAACACTAATTTCCTCCTCCTCCTCCTCCTCGAAACTGGTCAACATCTAAAATAAAACGTTTGTGCGGTGGAGACTGTTTTTAGGAAATTTTATTGATATTTCAGTAAGTATGTCGAGATTGATGACAACTGTTCCTCTTTTGGGGATGCACAATGTGACACAGATAACAATGCAAATGTACCTGGATTAAATGTAAGGAAAATCATTCATACCACTCATTTATGAAAGACATGGAAAAAACAGGCACAATCAGAACAATGAAAGACTCATGAAACATTTTTTAGACAAAATTGTATCGCGAACAGAATGATTTTGCGTATTGCAATGGATTTCGAAAACATCGCTCATACGAAACTCAATGTGAGCATTTATCACATGATATCCTGGAACTTAATGGAGTTTTTCTTTTCCGAATGTAATTCACGAATGTTCATTCACGAAAGTACGACTACACGATCTAACCAACTCGAGACTGGATTGAGGATTTCTTGCTTGGGACTACGTAGTATGTTATCGTGGATGAAGAGACGTAACTTCAGACGTGCTACAGGGAAGTCTGTTGGTGTATGTGTTGTTATTATTGAATATTAACGACCTGGCGGACAGTATTAACAGTAACCTCAAGCTTTTTTCCAAGTGAACCAATCATCTATTACGAACACAGCATTTTATTGTCTCTACTGGGACTGGCCAATTATCGGGGATCTGATAAGCGGTTTAGTTTTTGCTCTAAATTGACGATGGATGTTGGGTCGACAAAATAAGCTCAATATTGCTCGTCTTACGACCTGAGAAATGTGAGTACCCTCTGTTACAACTACTTTTTAAGATCGAGGACTTACAGTATACTATAGGGTAAATACAGGGTGTTTCAAAAATGACCGGTATATTTGAAACGGCAATAAAAACTAAACGAGCAGCGATAGAAATACACCGTTTGTTGCAATATGCTTGGGACAACAGTACATTTTCAGGCGACCAACTTTCGAAATTACAGTAGTTACAATTTTCAACAACAGATGGCGCTGCAAGTGATGTGAAAGATATAGAAGACAACGCAGTCTGTGGGTGCGCCATTCTGTACGTCGTCTTTCTGCTGTAAGCGTGTGCTGTTCACAACGTGCAAGTGTGTTGTAGACAACATGGTTTATTCCTTAGAACAGAGGATTTTTCTGGTGTTGGAATTCCACCGCCTAGAACACAGTGTTGTTGCAACAAGACGAAGTTTTCAACGGAGGTTTAATGTAACCAAAGGACCGAAAAGCGATACAATAAAGGATCTGTTTGAAAAATTTCAACGGACTGGGAACGTGACGGATGAACGTGCTGGAAAGGTAGGGCGACCGCGTACGGCAACCACAGAGGGCAACGCGCAGCTAGTGCAGCAGGTGATCCAACAGCGGCCTCGGGTTTCCGTTCGCCGTGTTGCAGCTGCGGTCCAAATGACGCCAACGTCCACGTATCGTCTCATGCGCCAGAGTTTACACCTCTATCCATACAAAATTCAAACGCGGCAACCCCTCAGCGCCGCTACCATTGCTGCACGAGAGACATTCGCTAACGATATAGTGCACAGGATTGATGACGACGATATGCATGTGGGCAGCATTTGGTTTACTGACGAAGCTTATTTTTACCTGGACGGCTTCGTCAATAAACAGAACTGGCGCATATGGGGAACCGAAAAGCCCCATGTTGCAGTCCCATCGTCCCTGCATCCTCAAAAAGTACTGGTCTGGGCCGCCATTTCTTCCAAAGGAATCATTGGCCCATTTTTCAAATCCGAAACGATTACTGCATCACTCTATCTGGACATTCTTCGTGAATTTGTGGCGGTACAAACTGCCTTAGACGACACTGCGAACACCTCGTGGTTTATGCAAGATGGTGCCCGGCCACATCGCACGGCCGACGTCTTTAATTTCCTGAATGAATATTTCGATGATCGTGTGATTGCTTTGGGCTATCCGAAACATACAGGAGGCGGCGTGGATTGGCCTCCCTATTCGCCAGACATGAACCCCTGTTACTTCTTTCTGTGGGGACACTTGAAAGACCAGGTGTACCGCCAGAATCCAGAAACAATTGAACAGCTGAAGCAGTAGATCTCATCTGCATGTGAAGCCATTCCGCCAGACACGTTGTCAAAGGTTTCGGGTAATTTCATTCAGAGACTACGCCATATTATTGCTACGCATGGTGGATATGTGGAAAATATCGTACTATAGAGTTTCCCAGACCGCAGCGCCATCTGTTGTTGAAAATTGTAACTACTGTAATTTCGAAAGTTTGTCTGCCTGAAAATGTACTGTTGTCCCAAGCATATTGCAACAAACGGTGTATTTCTATCGCTGCTCGTTTAGTTTTTATTGCCGTTTCAAATATACCGGTCATTTTTGAAACACCCTGTAAATGGTTAAGTGTTTATAGCTACACGATCACCGAAAGATGTGGTTGTAATGCCACGCAACTGGTCGTGAGTCGAATAAATAGGATTTTCGTATAGGTGACGCTGTTTCCTATTACCCACGATGCAAATTCGCAGTTGTGGTTGCCCTGACTATAGTATTCTGCATTAACTAAATAGTTGAAAGCCGCCAATAACCAGAATATACACAGAATACAAACGAATTAGCAGTGACTCGAGTTGAGTTACAGTCCGTAATTTATAACAAAGCCGCTGTCCCGCAACCGACAACGGACATCAAGACCTCAATCTCAAAACTTTGTTCAGGAGCAAGTACAAGCATATTCACATTCGTCACAATCCCAACAGGTCGTCACACCAAATTTAAAGGAACAATAGTACAATTAAGTTTTAGAGCTCGAAATATAAATTACCAGCCTACCATAGCATCTTAAAACTGTGACATAAAAATTAAGAGAAAGTGTTAGTTTTCCACCACACTTTCACAACATAAATGGATTTATGAAAATCAGTTTTCCAGTACTTAGTTAACTACACTGCCCCTTTGGCCGAGACACACACACATTTAGTCTCGCGGTTCTAGGCGCGCAGTCCGGAACCGCGCGACTGCTACGGTCGCAGGTTCGAATCCTGCCTCGGGCATGGATGTGTGTGATGTCCTTAGGTTAGTTAGGTTTAAGTAGTTCTAAGTTCTAGGGGACTGATGACCACAGATGTTAAGTCCCATAGTGCTCAGAGCCATTTGAACCACACACACATTTAAACGAAGTGTCAGCTCGGACATTCCACCCAAACACTTTTTACGAAAAGGTACCGCCTGATTACGTGACGGAAGAAGAAGAAGAGTAAACAGGTAAGAGATAGGGAATCCACTATTAGAATTAGTATTTAAAAGAGCTTCAGACGAGTTAAAATTAATTATGGCCGAATGGGTAGGTATCATTCCACTAGTATTTCTAAAATCATTGAGGGAAGTGACAACAAAACGACTATCCACACTGGTATACAGAATGTATGAGACTGCCGGTATATAATCAGACTTGCGAATTAATACCATCATCAAAATTCCGAAGATATGAAGAGCCAAGAAGTGCGAGAGTTATTGCACAATCAGCTTAAAAGCTGATACCTTCAAGAATAATGTACAGAACAATAGAAAAGAAAAGTGAGGATCTGTTCGGTGATGTTCGGTTTGGCTTCAAGAACGGTAACGGCAAAAGAGAGGCAGTTCTAATGATGCGCTTGATAGAGGAAGACAATACTCAAGCAAAAGCGAGACAAGTTCATAGGACTTGTCGACTTGGAAAAGGCTTTTGGCAATGTACAATGGCGAAAGTTGTTCGAAATTCCGAGAAAAATAGGAGTAATTTCAAGGGAAAGACGAGTAACATACGCTATGTACAATAACGAAGAGACAATAATAAGACCGTAAGACCAAGAACGAAGTACTCTGATTGAAAGGGGTGTAAGGCACGGAAGGAAGTCCTTCGCCCTATTTTCGATGTATACGTCGAAGAAGCAATGACAGAAATAAAAGAAAGATTCAAGAGTGGAATAAAAGTTCAAAGTGGAAGATATCAATGATAAGATTGATGTAGGACACTGCTATCCTCCGTGAATGTGAATAAGAATTACTGGATCTGCTGAATGGAGACTCAATATGGACCGAGAGTAAATCGAAAGAAGTAGAAATGAGAATAGCGATAAATTTAACATCGGAACTCGGGATCACAAAGTAAACGAAGGTAAGGAATTTTACTACCTAGGCACAGCAAAATCACCCACGTAAAAATCGGACTATCACTGGCAAAAAGGACATTCCTGGTGAAGTCTACTAGTATCAAACATAGGTCTTAATTTGAGGAATAAATATCTGAGAATTTACGTTTTGAGCACAGCGTTGTACAGTAGTGATATATGGACTACTGGAAAACCGGAACAGAAGAGAATAGAAACATTTGAGAAGTGGCGTTATAGACAAATGTTAAAAATTCATTGGAATTTTAAGGTAAGGAATGAGAAAGTTCTCCACAGAATCTGCGAGGAAAGGAATGTATGGAAAACACTGGAAAGAAGATGGGACAAGATGATGAGGCATGTATTAAGGTATCGGGGAATAACTTCTATGCCACTCCGGTCGCAGGTTCGAATCCAGCCTCGGGCATGGATGTGTGTGGTGTCCTTAGGTTAGTTAGGTTTAATTAGTTCTAAGTTCTAGGCGACTGATGACCTTAGAAGCTAAGTCGCATAGTGCTCAGAGCCATTTGAACCAGCCAATGACTTCTATGGTGCCAGAAGAAGGTGTAGAGGGTAAAAACAGTAGAGGACGACAGAAACTGGTATACGTCCCGCAAAAAATTGAAGACTTGGGTATCATTTGCCACTGTGAGATGAATGGGTTGCCACAGGAGGGGAATTCGTGTCAGAAGTCTGATGACTAAGAAAAAAACTGTCTAGGTGGTGCAATGTTTACGATGTTTTGATCACCAAAACTCACATATGTTACGGCAGGTGCTGCCTTTCGAATTGAAATAAAAGGACACATAAATGATAAGAGAGTCGAGTTCCCAAGAGCACTATCAAGATTCGTGCATCCGAGTACTGTGTTCACTCGCCTTTGAGCCAACTAAGTGATGCAACACACGGAAGATTACCATAAACTTTCGTCGCAAGAAGATAATAACTGCCCAATGGTACCACAGTGGGCACAGAACTGGATTTCGCATGGAAATGCTCCAAACCAGCAATGGAAATTTCGTGAAGGCACCGATGACTTTATATGTGACCACCCCATACACAGTCACCTCCAAAGAGGAAAATCTGCCTCTTTTCCGCTGTCGTGGGCCAAATTCACGTGATCGGGGCTCCTCGCACACTCTCCATGTCCAGTGTTCTGCGGTGCACGCAGAAGTTGCGTCCTCTCATGATATGCCAAGGAAACTGCAAACACTGTAAAGCACCGCCGCCAGATTTCACAAAAATATCTATACGAACTAGTCCGCATGGAAACATGCTTTAGACCGTGGCCTATTCCCTGTTAAAATAAAATCAGCAAGGCTGCACCTGAAGCAGTCAGAAGTGTGGTGTCACCGCCAGACACCACACTTGCTAGGTGGTAGCTTAAATCGGCCGCGGTCCATTAGTACATGTCGGACCCGCGTGTCGCCACTGTCAGGATCGCAGACCGAGCGCCACCACAAGGCAGGTCTAGAGAGACGGACTAGCACTCGCCCCAGTTGTACGGACGACGTTGCTAGCGACTACACTGATGAAGCCTTTCTCTCATTTGCCGAGAGACAGTTAGAATAGCCTTCAGCTAAGTTAATGGCTACGACCTAGCAAGGCGCCATTTGTACCATTGCATGTATCTCAAGATAGTCTCACTTGTATCATCAAGAATGCTGTATACCAAAGGACGATATAAAAGTTAAGTGTTCTAGTAGCTACGTTCTTTTCTTTATCACATTCATTACGAATCCTGTTCCAGACTTCGCGCCAGTCGGCGTGTGTGTACGTGTGCCCTTTCGGCTACCCGTCACTGTGGACTGGCTGCCTTGTCAGTCCACTACAAGAAGAGCATGCCAGAGTTAGTTGGTACCAAATCTGCAGACACAAGTCACCTAACTCCCGTAAGTTCCGGGGAGGTGGCGATGAACTCCGAGGCCATGGTCAACAACACCCTAGATGTGTTTGATCTGGGAACTGGGGTGAGAGCACATCAACGAACTCACTACTTGCAGTATCATTGCCACAGATACTACTACAACGCCACACAAACGCAAGGTTGGCAGCCCGTCGTCTGCCGAACACAGCGCACTCTAGCGGGCTGTGCAGCTCGACGGAACTGGAGTGTGCCGCGTGCACTTCTTACAAGGGAACCTCCCCATCGCACCCCCCCTCAGATTCAGTTATAAGTTGGCAGAGTGGATAGGCCTTGAAAAACTGAACGCAGATCAATCAAGAAAACAGGAAGAAGTCGTGTGGATGAAAAAAATAAGCAAAATATACAAACTGAGTAGTCCATGTGCAAGATATACTCCTGTCTAGTGAGGAGTGCTGTGGTCCTGTGGTTAGCGTGAGCAGCTGTAGAATGAGAAGTCCGTGGTTCAAGTCTTCCCTCACGTGAAAATTTTAATTGTTTGTTTTCAGACAATTATTATCTGTCCGTCCGATGCGATCAATTTTTTGGGAGTGATAATCACATCCACAAGAAAACCTAAATCGGGCAACGTAGAAGAATCTTTTTACCCATTCGCCAAGTGTACAAGTTAGGTGGGTCGACAACATATTCCTGTCATGTGACGCAAATGCCGTCACCAGTGTCGTATAGAATATATCAGATGTGTTTTCCTGTGGAGGAATCGGTTGACCTATGACCTTGCGATCAAATGTTTTCGGTTCCGATTGGAGAAGCACGTCCTTTCGTCTACTAATCGCACGGTTTTGCGATGCGGTCGCAAAACACAGACACTAAACTTATTACAGTGAATAGAGACGTAAATGAACGAACGGACAGATAATAACTATGCAAAAATAAAGAAAGTAAAACTTTCACTCGTGGGAAGATTTGGACCAAGGACCTCTCCTTCACCAGCTGCTCACGCTACCACGGGACCACGGCGCTCCTAAACTCACGTTCTCCTTGATGTTGCCTATGAGGCCCATGGACTACTCAGTTTGTATATTTTGCTTATTTTTTCACAGTTCCACACAACTTCTTCCTGTTTTCTCAATTGATCTGTGTTGTTTATCAAGACCTATCCACTGTGCCAAGTTATAACTAAATCTGAGGGGGGTGCGATGGGGATGTTCCCTTGTTAGCTAGATTTCAACCTAGGCAGACGCATTTTCATAATCGGCGCTCAGCCAGTTCTGTTCGCATTGATTCTCTGAGGAGGGCCCGTCAGTCTTAGTCCCTGAGAATATATTGTATTAGTTATAGCCGTAATTGCAGTCCTACAAACTACTGAAGATAAGTAATTACATTGTACTATGTGTTTCAAGTGCCGTACAGCATATTATTGCAACCTGGCCTCCTTCAGCTCCTATCAACTCGGCCTCCTGTGTCCTCGGAGTCTTTCGCGACGGCATACAGGAATAAAACGTTCTCGGCTTTTCAGCCGCGTCAATTCGAATAAAATGCTCGAGCAGTTCTTCGATCATATGAATGGTGCCCATCCTAACATTAAATTTACTCCAGAATGAGATTTTCACTCTGCAGCGGAGTGTGGACTAATATGAAACTTCCTGGTAGATTAAAACTGTGTGCCCGACCGAGACTCGAACTCGGGACCTTTGCAGGAGAGCTTCTGTAAAGTTTGGAAGGTAGGAGACGAGGTACTGGCAGGCGTGAGTCGTGCTTCGGTAGCTCAGTTGGTAGAGCACTTGCCCGCGAAAGGCAAAGGTCCCGAGTTCGAGTTTCGGTCGGGCACACAGTTTTAATCTGCCAGGAAGTTTCATTAAATTTACTGTCGAGATGGAGAAGCGCGGCAAGCTACTATTCTTGGATGTTTTGGTTGAACGGAAGGCAGGGGGCCAGCTTGGTCACTCAGTGTACCGGAAAACAACACACACTGATGGGTACTTGAACGTCAATAGTTTCCACCTCCCTGTATACAAGAAAGCTGTCCTGAACACATTGGTTCAAACAGCCAAGATTATCTCTGACGACGACCACCTACAGTCTGAATTGCAGAACTTAAAACGTGTTTTCGGGGAAAATGGAAAAGAAACATCGCAAACGCTTTAAAGGGCCGCCGACGAAAGACACCTGGTGAATCAGAAGAAGAGGCCAAACGGACTGTATTCTGCTATACTGTGAAGCAACTAACAGTAAGTTAGGACGTCTGCTGCAGAAACATGGACTAAGACCAGTGTTCCGGCCCGCCCCCAAGATACGAGATGTGTTGCGCCCTGTTAAGGACGACATTGCTCTTCGAGTGTCCGGTGTGTATGGTGTACCCTGTGAATGTGGCAGTATTTACATTGGACAGACAATTCGCACGGTTGCGGAGCGTTGTACTGAGCACAAGCGTCATATAAAACAAAGGGAGCCTGACAAGTCGTCCATAGCTAAGCATTTCCTAGAAAACGGACATAAAATACAGTTCGAAAATACAAAAGTGTTGGCTCATGCGTCTACATATTGGGACTCCGTTATAAAGGAAGCGACCGAGATTCGCTTCAACAACAACCATTTCAATACAGACCAGGGATACACACTCAGCAGGGCATGGGGACGGGCGTTGGACATCGAAAGAAAGCAGAGACAGATGCGCGACGCGGGAGCGGCAGTTTTAAACGTGGCGCCTGCCCCTGGCGCCACGTGACGTCACCGGTGCTGCCACGGGCAATAGCTCCGCGCGCACCACATTGGATCGATCTGATTGGCTGCTGATGATGTCATCATGCCCATATAAGCGAGAGACCGTAACAGCGCCGGCATCCTTGAGCGTCATGCACTCCGCCTCGCTTTCCGTATCCGCCTCCCGTCCCCCACGCGGATCCTCTATGATCTCATTCCTTTCCCCCATCTGCTCCTATTCCTCGAACATATCCGCATCCTCTACACCTTCCGCCGTCTTGAACCCCCTCACCCCCTGGTTGCTCCTCTCCTCTCCCATCCCCGCCCCCTGCCACATCTTCACCGTTGTGTCCCCCCTACCCTCCATCTCTACACCCTCCATCTCCTTTCCCAAGGTGGCTTCCATCAACTCCCCCTCCCGGATGATGCCCTCTCTCCCTCCATTTATCCTTCCTATCAACTCTGATCCTCACCCCCCTCCTTTCCTCCGACCTTTCCCTGGGCTCCCTCTTCCTCCCCCCTTCCATCCTGTGTTTTCTCCCCGCCCAACCTCCCCCTGTGTCCCTTCTCCTCCCCCACCCCCAGAGTCCTTTTGCATTCCCCTCCTCTGCCTTCCCCACTCCCTGGCACATCTGCTCAGCACCCCCCACCCCTCTTATGGGTCTTCTCCATTGGCTTCTTTCCCCCCTCCCACCCTTCACTTTTCTTCTCCTTCCCCCCCTTTTTTATTTTCTTCATCATCTGTCCAGTTTCCCCCCCACCTGCTCTCGGCTGTGGTATGTCATATTTGTGCCAACTTTTTAGTGCCATGTTTAAGTGAGTGTTCAGTGTTGTGCGTCTTTCCACAGTGTTGCGAACAGAAATCATGCTGTCGCTGGGTGTGCATTTTATATCTTGCGAATAGAAACCAGACTGTCGCCGTGTTTTTTTAACTGTCTGTCTGTTATTTTTCTGCTTCTTGTGTATTATCTTAGCATCATCACCCATGTGTTTTATGTTTTAAGTTCTAGAATTTTCTGCCATTTTACCTTTAAGTCACCGATTTTATCGCCAACTGTTATTTTTTATTATCTTCCTCTTTTTAACACAAATTCTGTAGGCTGCAGAGCGGCGTAGTCAGCTGCTGCCAGCCCGCCCCCTTCGGGGGGAATTGAAATTCAATAAAGAAAAAAAAAAAAAAACAGCGCCGGCAGTCAGTGAACTCCTGACGACGATGGCGGAGATGGCCATGGAAAAATGGTTCAAATGGCTCTGAGCACTATGGGACTTAACAGCTGTGGTCATCAGCCCCCTAGAACTTACAAGGGAACCTCCCCATCGCACCCCCCTCAGATTTAGTTATAAGTTGGCACAGTGGATAGGCCTTAAAAAACTGAACACAGATCAATCGAGAAAACAGGAAGAAGTTGTGTGGAACTATGAAAAAATAAGCAAAATATACAAACTGAGTAGTCCATGTGCAAGATAAGCAACATCAAGGATAGTATGAGCTCAGGTGCGACGTTGTCCCGTGGTTAGCGTGAGCAACTGCGGACCGAGAAGTCCTTGGTTCAAGCCTTCCCACAAGTTAAATATTTAGTTTTTTATTTTCAGACAATTTCTACCTGTCCGTCCGATGCGAGGTAACTGCGCCGTAGTATGGGGACGCTACACCTAAACAAACATCGAAACAAAACATATGTTTTAATAGATCACAGGGAAAACTGTGCGACTGTGAAACTGTTGCATTTATTTGTTGCAGTTTATGTGACAAACTCTTATGTTTTCATCACTTTTTTGGGAGTGATTATCACATCCACAAGAAAACCTAAATCGGGCAAGGTATAAGAATCTTTTACCCATTCGCCAAATGTACAAGTTAGGTGGGTCGACAAAATATTCCTGTCATCTGACGCACATGCTGTCACCAGTGTCGTATAGAATATATCAGACGTGTTTTCCTGTGGAGGAATCGGTTGACCTATGACCTTGCGATCAAATGTTTTCGGTTCCGATTGGAGAAGCACGTCCTTTCGTCTACTAATCGCACGGTTTTGCGATGCGGTCGCAAAACACAGACACTAAACTTATTACAGTGAATAGAGACGTAAATGAACGAACGGACAGATAATAACTATGCAAAAATAAAGAAAGTAAAACTTTCACTCGTGGGAAGATTTGAACCAAGGACCTCTCCTTCACCAGCTGCTCACGCTACCACGGGACCACGGCGCTCCTAAACTCACGTTCTCCTTGATGTTGCCTATGAGGCCCATGGACTACTCAGTTTGTATATTTTGCTTATTTTTTCACAGTTCCACACAACTTCTTCCTGTTTTCTCAATTGATCTGTGTTGTTTATCAAGACCTATCCACTGTGCCAAGTTATAACTAAATCTGAGGGGGGTGCGATGGGGAGGTTCCCTTGTTAGAACTACTTAAACCTAACCTAACCTAAGGACATCACACACATCCATGCCCGAGGCAGGATTCGAACCTGCGACCGTAGCGGTCGCGCGTTTCCGGACTGAGCGCCTAGAACCGCTAGACCACCGCGGCCGGCGTGGCCATGGAAAGCTCGAGCATTTTATTGAAATTGACGCGGCTGGAAAACCGAGAACATTTTATTCAACTCGGCCTCCTACTTATTTGCATTTAGTAACCAGCTGAAAACACGCGCGCGTTTTGTGCCTCTAAACACTGAGACACAATACTACTGTTTTCCTCTGTGGTCTCCAACCAGTAAAAGATACTCCTTGGCCGTAATGGTGCCTTTCACGGGCTCCACTGGAGCCCGGGATGACCAGTTGAATGCAGCTACCAGCTTGTTTCCGTCCCACAGTACAGGTGTCAAGGAGCTGTTCCCTTGGAAGACGACAGATTCACGCACTCCCATCGGCATGATGAAGAATTTATCGGGATTCATCAGACCATGCGACGCTCTGGCACTGCGCCTACGTCCAGTGCCAACGACCATGTGCCCATTTCAGTTGTAGTTGCTCTTGTGGTGTTAACATTGCTACATGCAAGGGTCGTCGGTTGCGGGGGCCCATTGCTGCGAGTGTTCTGTGCACTGTGTGTTCAGACACACCTGCTTTCACACAGCATTAAAGTGTGATTTTAGGTCCGCCACAGTTCGCCGCCTGGCCTGTTTTACCAGTCTGCCCGGCCTGTGACCCCCGACACCTGTAATTGCCGGCCGGGGTGGCCGTGCGGTTCTAGGCGCTACAGTCTGGAACCGCGTGATCGCTACGGTCGCAGGTTCGAATCCTGCCTCGGGCATGGATGTATGTGACGTCCTTAGGTTAGTTAGGTTTAAGTAGTTCTAAGTTCTAGGGGACTGATGACCTTAGAAGTTAAGTCCAATAGTGCTCAGAGCCATTTGAACCATTTTGAGCACCTGTAATTAGGAGTGTCCGCCCAATCCAACTACGTCTGTACATGTCTTGAAGACTCTCAGCATAACACTCCTCGAACACCGGACAAGTCGTACAGATTCCGAAATGCTCGTGCCAAGCCTCCAGGCCAGCACACTCTGCCCTCGGTCAAACTCGCACCTTCCCCACTCTATACACACACAGCACACTCACTGATACTGCATGCTCTGTGCTTGTGTCTGACTAGAAGTCTTTCCTCACCAGGTGATCCTGCTATCGACTGGACGAGTTTATATCGATACTAGGTCGGTGGTCATAATGTTCTGGCGGATCGGCGTTGGTTAACTTGCAACGCTGGACACAGCATGTACATCATGCACGAAACACCCTGTATTTTGAGCAATATGCTGTTTGTATTGCCCCTATAAACGTAATTTAAACGGACCTACAAAGACCAGAGTGTATACAGCGATTGGTGGCAACCTCAGAGCACCGTTTGCCAGAGTGAAAGTAAGGGTCAAATGGTTCAAATTACTCTGAGCACTATGGGACTTAACTTCTGAGGTCTTCAGTCCCCTAGAACGTAGAACTACTTAAACCTAACTAACCTAAGGACATCACACACATCAATGCCCGAGGCAGGATTCGAACCTGCAACCGTAGCGGTCGCGCGGTTCCAGACTCTAGCGCCTAGAACCGCTCGGCCACTCCGGCCGGCGTGAAGGTAAGGGCCAGAGTATATGCATTGGTCGGAGGTTGTCTAAGGCAGGGGCGGGCAAGAACTCAGCTCGCGAGCCGTGCCCTCGCGCAAGTGCCACAGCGGTCCGCCTGGCGGTACGCTTCCCCTACCACCACGGCGCGGTGTCTGAACCTGAGGAAGGGAAAAAGGAGAAACAGCAACCGAGTCTCGTTTAAACGGAAATACAGTCGCACTGCGTACGACTTGGTTTTCTGTTTCACATTTCTCATCAGCATAAATCACAAACAAAAGAATTTTCTTTATTAATTAATTATTCTTTGCATGCTGGAGACATAACTTTTATCTGGTATAAACCTGGCCCACGGACAGACACAAATATTTTCACAGATTTTCGCGCTAAGCTTGCTACGTAATCGTGTCTTATTTAGTTTCGTAATCGAGAAAAGGTCTTTCAGAAAAGAATGTCGATCGGAATATTGTAGCACTTTGGTAACTTCATTACGGAGACATGGAAATTTCCTGGGCAAATGTCCTGGGCAACTACAATATAAAAGGATTTGTTCGTAAGAAGAGAATTACACTGCAGATCAATAAGTTAGATCTGAACATGCACAGGGGCGCTTCCAATTGAAAAGACAAATGGTCTCGAAATCAGCTCGATAGCCGAAATAAGATTGGCAGTGTCCTCAAAACATTTAATAAAAACTGTAATTGTAGTTCTTTCCAGGCCACAATGAATTCTTCCAACTTCGTGGTTTCTTTAACGAGAGTGAGCTCAATGCACTGGACTATGTCTTTTTCCAGGATTTGTCCCTTCCACACTGCGATTTTCTTTTTACATGAATCCCGATAAATTCAGAAATTTGTTGTTACTCCCTTTTCAGTGTCTTACTGTGCGCAATGGGCAGTCAAGCCCACTTAGAATGCAAATTTTACGATCCATTCCAGATGTTCTAGTTTTCGTTCCAACTCTCCTTTTTCCTTAATATATTCAGCAGCAGTGGGTTTTAAATCGAAATAACGTTCTACGCATGCCCCTTGCCATAACCAACGTACTTTCCAGTATTATATGTACAGGAGGAACTCCATAGGTAATGTACGTCATTTTTTTCTGTAAGCAGCTTGGTTTCATTCAGGATTCCAATACAACATATTATCTTCTACACTTTTGGCTAAAAAACCCTATTTTTCAACATATTCTCATATCTTGAATATGACGGCCTCACGCCGCATTAATGGGAGTGCCTGTATGTATGCATGGTACAACTCTACAGGTAGACCTCGGAGCCGGCTTCTTGCTACATCAATAACCTCGCCATCGTGCATGTCCTGCTTCCCACAACATCCTTCATTGGGTCAAACAGATGGAAGTCAGAAGATGCGAGATCCGAGCTGTAAGGTGGATGAGGACTGATACGTGTTACAAACCGGACACAATTGGAAGGACCAGGCCCCTTTGCTTTTTTCTTTTATCACTCGTTTATTACATCAGAGAAATAAGCATTTTAAGACATAATTTAACTATATGAAATATTGCTCCCAGTAAAGGTTAACATAAGCAGTGACAAAACTTAGTTGTCTTAAGGCTTTCTGCTGGCAACAAATTTTGAGGCAATGTAAGGTTTATATCAAGTTAGCTCAAACAGGTAGCTGGTGATTGAATCACGACACAGACACTTTAACAATTTCGGCAACATAGAAATAGCGTGAATTTGTACGCACAGTAACCAACTAATCAACAGCCTTGCCATTGAATAAGTAGTAGGCCATTGGGAACCAATTAGCAACACCCACCAACTAGGGGAGTTAGTACCAACAGTCTTTAAATGTCTTGCTCTCCACTAAATAAACAAACTTACAGTAATTAAATGAATAACAAATCAAACACACTACGCATCACTCATACTCTTCAGTGGAAGCCAAGCCAAAATGAAGATTCCATTAACTGACTAGCGCTGAAGTCATACTAAAGCTCATCTCTGTGTTCCCAGACACACATGGGGCAAACTTATACAAGACAAGACTTTGAAGGGAGCGCATCAGTAAAACCGGTAGTGGAGCTAACTCGTGCCACTGAAAATTAAGGTACTAGACCGGGGCAAAAGGTGGTATACAATGAGGTTGCCTTAGTGCTATACTGCGCTCCAAAATATTAATTCAAATGGCCAATTCGAAATTAAGTACACATAAACCATCATTAATTAACGAGGATGACAACACTTACTCGAAATGACAAATGCCGGATGCGGCAGTAACATCAAACACCTTCCCCGAGTTTTAACCAGGAGTCACTTCCCGCTATACAAGTAAACATTTAACCAGTCACAAGGAAGGAACCCCAAAGAGAAAATTCAAATAAAACCCCCAAAAGATTATAAAGGACAGGGAACCCTAACTATTTGAATTCAAAAGAATTAGCTCTCCCCAAAGGTCACACTTAAGAGGCCACCAAAATTGGTTACAAATACATTTGCTCCTTTTCTTTGAAAGAAACACAAGGCTGCTTCTGCTGGACGTCCGGTACGGCTCGTGTAGGATACACCAGGCAGCAACCCAAGCTAGGCGGTCGCAAGGCACGGCGAGCAAAATCAGGAGAGCAGACAGGCAGGCAGCCAACACATATCCTCCATCCTGAACCGGGAGACCGCGTACAACCAACTCCGCATATACGTGGTTACTTCACACCTCGTACCTCGCGGCGTCTCAGCATGTAGCCCGAGCAAACGTCAACTTCCTCTCGCCCCGCGAATGCGGAAAACAACAAGCCAAGCAAAGATAAGAGACATCGAAGTATCGATAATGGACATCCAAGAGACTTGCGCGCCAGTAACGAGCGCAACGGCTCAACGAATAATAGTACAACGAAGTTTCGTGAGCTCCTCTCGGTTGTGCAGACTTGAATAAAACCTTACGTTCTCATGGAGAAGATCGTTTGCATCTCTGAGGCGACAAATACGGTGCAGTCGTTTGTTCAGTGCCGGCCGCGGTGGTCTAGCGGTTCTGGCGCTGCAGTCCGGAACCGCAGGACTACTGCGGTCGCAGGTTCGAATCCTGCCTCGGGCATGGGTGTGTGTGATGTCCTTAGGTTAGTTAGGTTTAAGTAGTTCTAAGTTCTAGGAGACTTATGACCTAAGATGTTGAGTCCCATAGTGCTCAGAGCCATTTTGTTTGTTCAGTTTCCTGACAGTAGTACAATACACTTCCTAGTCGACTGTTCCACCATGGGGGAGGGAATCAAACAGAATAACCCTTCAGAGTCTCCAAATACCGTCGCCATGACTTCACTGGCTGAGGGTGCAGCTTCGAACATTTTCTTTGGTTGAGAGGTGGTATGACACCACTCTATGAATTGCCGTTTTGTTTCCAGTTCAAAGTGATGGACCCATGTTTCATCGCCTGCGACGACATTCGACAAAAACTTCCACGATCAGCCTCTTTACGAGCAAGCAGTTCCGCACAGAAGGTCCTTCGTTGCCACTTATTGTCTGTTAGGCGTCGAGGAACCCATTCGGCACACACCTATGAATACCCCAGCTGGTGGACGAGTGTGTCGGCGTTAGCAACAGAGACGTTGAGTTGTGCACCGAGATGTTTGATTGTGATCCGTCTATCACCTCGAATGAGAGTGTCCGCACGTTCCAACATTGAAGAAGTGACAGCTGTGTGAACATGGCCGGCACACGGGAGATCGGACAGGTTTGCGCCACCTTGTTGCGATCTACATCCACATCTACATACATACTCCGCAATCCACCATACGGTGCGTGGCGGAGGGTACGTCGTACCACAACTAGCATCTTCTCTCCCTGTCCCACTCCCAAACAGAACGAGGGAAAAATGACTGCCTATATTTTGACTAAAGTTCAGCGAGGAGCCATCCTAAGGAGCCATAGGTCTGATGATGGTTTTGTAGAAAGAACCGAAACCGGTTACCTGTATCATTAAAACATACATGACGTGATCAAGACTGAACTTTAGTCAAAATATAACAATTATTTGATCACTGCTTTCCAAAAATGTTTACCAAAATTGACTGCCTATATGCCTCTGTACGAGCCCTAATCTCTCTTATCTTATCTTTGTGGTCTTTCCGCGAAATATAAGTTGGCGGCAGTAAAACTGTACTGCAGTCAGCCTCAAATGCTGGTTCTCTAAATTTTCTCAGTAGCGATTCACGAAAAGAACGCCTCCTTTCCTCCAGAGACTCCCACCCGAGTTCCTTAAACATTTCCGTAACACTCGCGTGATGATCAAACCTACCAGTAACAAATCTAGCAACCCGCCTCTGAATTGCTTCTATGTCCTCCCTCAATCCGACCTGACAGGGATCCCAAACGCTCGACCAGTACTCAAGAATAAGTCGTATTGGTGTTTTATAAGCGGTCTCCTTTACAGATGAACCACATCTTCCAAAAATTCTACCAATGAACCGAAGACGACTATCCGCCTTCCCCACAACTGCCATTACATGCTTGTCCCACTTTATATCGCTCTGCAATGTTACGACCAAATATTTAATCGACGTGACTGTGTCAAGCGCTACTCTACTAATGGAGTATTCAAACATTACAGGATCCTTTTCCTATTCATCTGCATTAATTTACATTTATCTATATTTAGAGTTAGCTGCCATTCTTTACACCAATCACAAATCCTATCCAAGTCTTCTTTACATTGCTATCCACCCTATCCAAAAGATCATTTATGTAGATAGTAAACAACAGCGGACCTACCACACTTCCCTGGGGCTCTCCAGATGATACCCTCACCTCCGATGAACACTCACCATCGAGGAAAACGTCCTGGGTTCTATTACTTAAGAAGTCTTCGAGCCACTCACATATTTGGGAGCCAATCCCATATGCTCGACCTTAGTTAAGACTCTGCAGTGGGACACCGAGTCAAACGCTTTCCGGAAGTCAAGGAGTATGGCATCCGTCTGAGACCCTTCATCCATGGTTCGAAAGATATCATGTGAAAAAAGGGCGAGTTGCGTTTTGCAGGAGCGATGCTTTCTAAAGCCGCGCTGATGCATGGACATCAACTTCTCTAAGGAAAGTCACTATATTCGAACTGAGAGTATGTTCGAGAATCCTGCAACAAACCGATGTTAAGAATATTGGTCTGTAATTTTGAGGATCCGTCCTCCTACCCTTCTTATGAACAGGCGTCACCTGTGCTTTTTTCCAGAATCTCGGGACTTTACGTTGGGCAAGATATTCACGATAAATGCAAGCTAAGTAAGGAGCCAATGCAGTACTCTCTGTAAAACCGAATTGGAATCCCATCAGGATCTGGCGATTTATTTATGATGACAGACGTCTCGCCCTTGGAGTCACTGTGCATTTGTTGATTACCTAGGCATTCTGAAAACGCCTATGAATATCTGCGATGCCCTCGTTTTCCGCCAAAAGAAGGTCACAACTGCTTGGAACGTATCTCCGTTACAGATTACAGACGCCATTTGAAGGCTAAGCGCCGCCAACTATCGAAACTTCATGAAACTATAGGGACTCGTGTGGGAATACATTGCGTATGTTTCCAAACGAAATTAGCCGAGAAAAAAAAATTGTGCTGCATAAGTTATTGTAGGTATACGTAAAGATCAGCCAGAACGTTATGACCACAGACCGATTACGAGGAGCGAGTGGTAGAGTAGCATCAGCTGAGCTTGCGGTGCGTGTGTAGAATGGTGAAGACGCGCGATCTGAGTGTGAGCAAGGATCCTGAGGTTACGCACGAGCATTTCGGAACATGTGCGAGGTGCCGGGGCTAGCAGTGTATTGAACACTAAATTCTTCTACAATCTACATATGTAAATGATGCTGTAAGCCCCCCCTATTCTAACTCCGACTTTTGCTGTTGCACAAGGATTAAAAAAAACACGCGAACTGACTCTAATCAACCCTGCCAGTGGAGTAGAAGAGAGTTTGACACCTGCAATAATTTAATTTGATAAATAAGTTAAATAAAAGAAGGTTTCATTAACATAGTGAGAAATGATGGGTTGCTCTACCGATTAACAGAATGAAAGTTCTGTCCACAATAACAATATGATTTATTAAGACTAAACACAAAATAATAAAAAAAAACACATGAAATATTTATAATACATCAAATTGGAGACTCATACAAACACTGTGAAAGTCAAGTTGTCCCTAAACTACATTATGAGGTTTAAGACGAAGTGGTATGTGGAGCCAATTCCTTGCCACTCAAATCTTAAGAGAGACACAGCTAGCCCAACATTAAATTGCTGCTACTCAAGACAGAACAAAGTTAGAAAAAGACGAACAGGCGCGCTCTGCTGAGCTCTGATTATCACCTAGGAAAATACCCTATCTGCCGGTGCTGCGGACATACATTACCAAACTGTCTTCTTAACTGCCAGAACACGATCTGGCGTACCGGAGGCGATGGCTGGTTACTTCGACGTCCTCGACCGAAAGGCGAGAGCCGACTACCCCTGAGCACCCGTACAGGCCGAACACAGAACATTCCCGCCCCCACTCCAGTGGCCGTGGTTAAACGTTCCAATCAGCAACTCGAAAACCGGCGGAAAATTCCACTCCATTGCCGGAGCACTACCATTCCACCAATGGAGATTCTTGGCGCCAATTTCTGCGCTGATTTTGCTACGTCACAGAACTATGCCCTGAGCAAGCCAGTTACTATTTTGCAGAAAGTGCGGGAATTTTCCCGCCACAACTGCCTGGGTACACAAGTCATTCCCACGCCTCGCTGGTAGCCTGCCAGAAAGTGTTTTCGCTAAGTTTCTCCGAAGTAACGGAACCTCTAGCCCAGCCGCTTCTTCAGGCCCCGGCGGGCGTGTCTCTTGACAATGTCGGCGTCTGGAAAGCATTCTCTCGACTGCCTCCCACTCATCGGCTTAACCCTCTCGAGATCAGTAGAGCCCGCCTGTCACCGGACCACCTGGGTGACGAGAGACGCTGCGTGGGAAGTCCGCGTGTGAAGGAATAGCAACTTTCCACCGCATGCAATTAGAGAGGAGAATCGTAAGATAGAAATATGAGAGGGGGCTCATGCCACCTCTCACATGCACGACTTTCCGGGTTTTCTAAGAGTCCTGTGTGAGTGTCTTCAACACGTCCAGACGTCATGGAGGTGGGCGACCACTTCTCATTACAGATGTCGGACGTCGTAGCCCGGGCAGACTGGCATAACGGGACAGGCGGCGAACTGTAGCGGAACTAACATCAGACTTTAATGCTGGGCAAGTGTGTCTGAACTCGCAGTGCAGCGAACATTCTTAACGATGGGCATCAGCTGCCGAAAGCCAATGCGTGTGTCAGTGTTAACACCTCGACATCGACAACTGCGACTGAAATGGGCACGTGACCATCGGCACATGGCGTTCGCCGTGTGGCAGAGCGTTGCACAGTCTGATAAATCCCCATACCTTCTTCATCATCCAGATGGGAAGGCGCGAATTCGTCTTCTTACAGGGAAACAGCTCGTTGGCACTTGTACTGCTGTACACAGACAGGCTGGCGGCGGCTCCATTATGCTCTTGGGAGCATTCACGAGGGCACTCATGGGCCAAGTGGAGCTCGTGCAAGGCACCATGTCGGCCAAAGAGCATCGTACACTGGTTACTGGTCGAAGGCCATGTATACCTCTTCATGACGATCATTTTTCCCGACGGTAGTGGCATTTTTCAACAAGTTAATGTACCATGTCACATGTCGCTCGGTTCCAGACTGTAGCGCCTAGAACCGCACGGCCACTCCGGCCGGCTTGGCGTAACACAGTGTCGAGTTACAGTTGATGTGCTGGACCCCTAACTCGCCGAATCTGAACCGATCGAACACACCTGGGATGTGATTGAACGTGGCGTCAGAACTCATCTGCTCCCGCACCGGAATTTACGGGCATTAGGTGACTTGTGTGTGGAGATGTGGTGCCAACTCCCTTTCAGCGATCGACCAAGGTCGCACTGCTTCCGCCGCGCGGATTTAGCCGAGCGGTCTGGGGCGCTGCAGTCGTGGACTGTGCGGCTGGTCCCCGCGGAGGTTCGAGTCCTCCATCGGGCATGGGTGTGTGTGTTTGTCATTAGGATAGTTTCAGTAGTGTGTAAGCTTAGGAACTGTTGACCTTAGCAGTTGTCCCATAAGATCTCACACACATTTTTTTCTCACTGCTTCAATGTCACGCATCGCTGCTGCTATCCGAGCGAAAGCTATTAGGTTCAAAATGGTTCAAATGGCTCTGAGCACTATGGGACTTAACATCTATGGTCATCAGTCCCCTAGAACTTAGAACTACTTAAACCTAACTAATCTAAGCACAGCACACAACACCCAGTCATCACGAGACAGAGAAAGCTATTAGCTATGTATTAGCTATTAGCTAGGTGGTCATAATGTACTGGGTGATCAGTACTGTATTTTCTCTGTAGTCTTCGTTTAGTTTCATCGAAAACTGTTGCAGCTGACAATTAAATAATACGTATGAATTCAGATACTTTACTATTCGTAGCATCAATTTCTTTAAGGGCTCCAATCCTGGAGATTTATCTCAAACTGGCAAGCGTAAGTTTTTGCTTTTTGATTATTTCTACATGGCGTTGTAATGTTGTTAGATAGCAAATTTTCAGTACCCTTCGATATAGATATTGTGAATTTTCCTAACAATTTTTAAAGCTTGTTACGATACACCGCCTCGTTTCGTGCAAACAGACACTGGATTTATGAACGTCGTTTGTAACACGATCGTTGAGGGAAAGGTAAACAGCGCTGAAACCACGATTCTGCCGAAATGAAGAGTGTCTTTCCGACCGAAAAATGCCGCGTCGCGCTGTACCAAGCAGTTCCGAGCAGGACCGCACACGCGGCTCCGAAGCCATTGGGCATGCTGGAACTGGACCTGGTCTATGGGGCTCCTAGTGTCTGCACAGTACCAGAAACTGCACTTGCTTCTTAGAGAAACACCTTGTATTTCGAGAACATGCTGTTTGGATTGCCGATGTTAGTTCACCTTAAGCAGTTCGAGGGACGGACTGGAGCATATTCAGCGACCTGGCCTGGATCCAGCGGAACTCTGAGTGCAGTGCTTGCCATCTGTGAATCCCCCCGTCTTTTAACAAACAAGCTGTTTGCAGTGTGGGTGGAAACACATCTCGAGTAAATTGAGGAATGGGCCAGAGCGTATCCGCCAATTGGAGGTAGTGTCAATACGCCACCTCCGAGAGTCTAAGGAATGTGCTGGGAAAGTGTCTGGCGCTCCGGGTAAGCCGTGGTAGCCACCTGGCCGAGTGCGAGGAACGAGCCAGGGCATATTTTCTAGCCTCTCCAGTGTTGTTGCCTGTGCAGCGCAGGACTCAGTGCACGTTTCGTAATTGAAACGCCTTGTACTTTCAGCAACGTGCCGTTTTCTATGTCTGTGGAAGAGCACCATAACCTGAGGAACGGAGCGGTGCGTGTGCTACTATAGGACTGTGCCTACAGCTGTACTGGCTATCGAGCAGTCCCAGGCACAGCAGTTGCGACTTATCTGAAGTGCCCCCTATTTTCTGCAATATGGTGTTTGCAGTGTGAAACTCTTCTGCTTTAAGGGGCTCCGGAACGCCCTATACTTGCAATGTTAAAATAACGCTTATAAATTACATCTTTCCTCACAAAGTATTTGAGGTAGAAAGTTGAACTTTTTACATATTATTTATTGGAATATGGGCTACAACTTAACACAGGGATTTTACAAAATTTTAGTTCAGTTATTAAAGATGATTCTTTTTCAATTGTAATGAAAATTCACAACATTTGTTTGCAATTTTTTATTTATATATTAAAAAATATACAGTTTTTTGGAAAAAGGCTGTGTTAAATTATGCAGAAGGTTCTGTGTAACATTTACTGAAAGTTTGAAACAAATGTGTTTGGAAGATCCTTAGAAAACATGTAATTAGTATGAGAAAATAAAAGTTTTGGGAATCGAGCGACAAAGATTGAATTAACTTTTTAGTGCATTCCAGGTCCATAGGATGGGTTATCTTCATCCTCTGCAAACTCCTCCTCCAGCTTCCTCTTGTTCCTCCTCCTGTTTACTCTTGCTTGTATTTCTAGACTCTTTACAGCCCTGTCTGCAGCCCGAAGGCGTTCCTTGTCTAAAGCAAGCATCGCTCGTACCATGTTAGAACCTATCTTCATTCCCATATTTCTAAATACCTTGCACCTTACAATGTTGCCATCATTGAAAGTCGCAACAGCATCATACACACCAAAGTGAAGTGTTTCTATTCCAAGAAATACAGTCTTGGGGATTCTCAACCATATAACACTATTTACACTTTCATTGGGGTTTTGAGTTTTTCTGTGAATACACTTTTTCAACAGTTCAGGTGCTGCTAAGTCTCTGAAAATAGGTTTTATCACCTCCATTATTGCATGAGGCAGACTATGCTTATGAGTGTACACTTCACCAGTTAGCAATCCTTTGTTATATTTACACCAACTGTCTTCTTCTTTGGGACACAAGCTATGTTGGGGATTTTCATCGTCTTAATTGTTTACAGTAATAACACATACCTTTGGCTTTCCAACATTTCTCCTTTTCTTAAAAGCCTTCAGAGGATTTCTAATAACTTTACTTTTACTCATTATTATACTTCAACAAAACTGAGACTCAAGAAACAGAATTAATTACGAATATTTTCGAGATAACGACAGAGTAAATAAACATGAAACAATCGACAATCACACCAGCGATATATATTGAACCATCACAGGTTAGCCATAACACATACTTTATCTCACATCACTAAAATGTACCTGACGAACACGTACGTTAATAATAACACCATTTGACAGCAGTTTAACAGCGCCACAGTGGGTCACGCCCATGTAGAACACATTTCAAAAAAAAATTTAAAAATAGTTGTAGTCTTCGGAATTGAATAAATTATATATCTATTAAAAGGTAGTAGTCTGCAGATTCACAAAACGCAAAAAAGTAAAAATTGAACTTGTTATGATTTTGAGCCTTTCTGGAGCCCCTTAAGCATCGACTCGTTTCCGAAGTACGCAAATTGATACTCTGCTGTTTTCCAAAGAGGCTGATAAAAGGGTTGTATAAAAATATGGAAAAACGGCGTTAAATGTATACTAGAACATAAATGCAGATGGTAGCCAAGCCTGCAGATTGCGCTGCTGCATTTCCCCACGAACAGCACCTGTGCAATGTCCTTAAAACGTAGACTGTGTCAGTCATTGTCACAACAGTTTCCTGTGTTGTTGGTTGGTTGGTTGATTTGGGAAAGGGGACCAAAGAGCGAGGTCATCGGTCACATCGAACTAGGGAAGGGTGGGGAAGGAAGTCGTCCTTTCAAAGGAACCATTCCGGCATTTGCCTGAAGCGATTTAGGGAAATCAAGGGAAACCTGAATCAGGATGGTCGGACCCGGGTTTGAACCGTCGTCCAACCGAATGCGAGTCAGTGTGCTAACGCCACCTCGCTCCGTTTCTGCGTTGTGGTGAGTGGATAACGTCAGAGCAAAGTGTATTCGAATGAGGGCAAATTGTGTGTGCCCGTATGGCGGGTGCTTCCTTAACCAAGGTGGGTGAAGTGTTTGGTGTTTCAAGAGGCTACGGTATCGAAGACCGAAAAATATCATGTGTTGAGTGACCGGATGTCGGTGAAGGTGATTGGGACGAAAAATAGGAGGACTACGGCTGCAAAAGTCACTGCAGTAGTGAATGTCGAGCTGTCAGCGTCAAAGGAATACGAAGGGAGCGCCACAAACAGAGAACGGCGGAACGAGGTGGTGCCGAAGCTGTGATGACTGGAGTATGGAGCAATGGAAGTGTCAGCGCCAGACACCACACTTGCCAGGTGGTAACCTTTAAATCGGCCGCGGTCCGTTAGTATACGTCGGACCCGCGTGTCGCCACAATCAGTGATTGCAGACCGAGCACCGCCACACGGCAGGTCTAGTCTAGAGAGACTTCCTAGCACTCGCCCCAGTTGTACAGCCGACTTTGCTAGCGATGGTTCACTGCCTACATACGCTCTCATTTGCACAGACGACCGTTTAGCATAACCTTCAGCTACGTCATTTGCTACGACTTAGCAAGGCGCCATATTCAGTTACTATAATCTGAACAGATAATATTGTGAATCATGTACCGTCAAGAGCGACGTTCATCATTAATGGATTAAAGTAATTACGTCCGCTTTCTGAATTATTTGTCATGTTCCAGACCTCACGTCAGTATAGTCCTTCCCTCCTCACGCCAGCCTGCGTGAGCTAAACGCGTGCATTTCGGCCACCAATAGTAACACGGTGTTGGCCCTTCTGCCGACACAACAGGAAGAATGTTATTTAGTCGCATAAGTCATGTTTCACACTGTTTCCAACTCCTGGTCGATCTTACGTCTGCCATACGCCGTCCCACGCCTACAATGCAGCCTAGTTGCTGCCAAAAGTGAAATATGGCGGGGGTTTGGTGACGAATTGGGCAACCATACGGTTGTGTCTGGAAGGTCACATCACTGCCAAGTATCTTGTGATCATTTCGCCTGATCAGGTCCATCTGATGGTACAGTATTTGCTCCCCAGTGGTGGTGCTGTGTTCTAGGTCAACAGGGCCCCCGTTCACAACGCTAGCATCGCCGAAGTCTTGTTTTCTGAGCACTAAACCGAAATGTCGCATGTACCCTGCCATCACAGTCACCAGAGCTCAGTATTACTGAACCTTTGTTGTCTACTTTGGAGAGAAGGGTGGATGATCACTGTCCACCTCCAGTATCGTTACCTGAACTTACAAGGGGAGGCCGCCAATTGTGAAATTCGGATTCGATTCATACTGCGCATAATAAAAGCCCATGGCCAGAGGTGTAATGTGGCAAAGCACCAAGATGCACTTCTCAACCATTGTCGAGAAAATCGACAGTTAAAAGAAACCGTTGCGGTGAAATACTCTCTACGATTAATAATTTTCTACAGCGCCGTGGCGCAGCGGTAAGCGCTTGGGTTCGTAATCCGAAGGTCGCCGGATCGAATCTCGAGCCATGTAACTCTTTTTTTTATTATTTGTTTTTTGTAATTCAAATGTATACACACACACACACACACACACACACACACATATATATATATATATATATATATATATATATATATATATATATATGTGTGTGTGTGTGTGTGTGTGTGTGTGTATACATTTGAATTACAAAAAACAAATAATAAAAAAAAGAGTTACATGGCTCGAGATTCGATCCGGCGACCTTCGGATTACGAACCCAAGCGCTTACCGCTGCGCCACGGCGCTGTAGAAAATTATTAATCGTAGAGAGTATTTCACCGCAACGGTTTCTTTTAACTGTCGATTTTCTCGACAACGTCTGAGAAGTGCATCTTGGTGCTTTGCCACATTACACCTCTGGCCATGAGCTTTTATTATGCGCAGTATGAATCGAATCTGAATTTCACAATTGGCGGCCTCCCCTTGTTAGTACTATTTTGTATCAACATTGGCATAAGGTTCCCCTGAACACCTTACAGGATCTGTGTTTATACATTCCAAAACTACTGGAAGCTGTTTAGTGCCAGCTGGTTTCCTACACGCTATCTGGCGTGATAATTTGTTGTGTTTTTGTGGTCCCTTATTTCTGCCCAACTCCTGTGCTTCTAGACGAGCTACTATGCTCTGGCCAGCAGTGACATCTTAAAATAAGGCAAGCGGGGCATGTCTTGCGTAGATCGACGACTTTGGCTGACGTTAGACAGTCAGCATTGTCGGCAGGAAGTTTTACTCTAGCTCGTTTGTTTCATTCTGACGTATCAGGAACCTATTTCCCTACTGTGAGGTTGTGGACGCTGGCTGTAGTTTTCAGTATCCTGCATCAGATTTGTTGGATGGCATCAAAAGACGCTCTTAGATTAACCAACACTCCTCACGCGCATCCAGATATATTTATGTAGACGAGTGGTTAGCTTGAGTAACTTCTTGGTGTGGTGTTTGATCACATTATAATTTGCCGCGCGTGGTAGCTGCACGGTCTCGGGCACCTTGTCACGGTTCGCGCGGCTCCCCCCGTCGGAAGTTCGAGTCCTCCATCGGGCATGGGTGTGTGTGTTGTCCGTAGAGTAGTTAGCTTAAGTTAGGTTAAGTAGTGTGAAAGCCTAGCGGTCTACGATCTCAGCAGTTTGGTCCCACCGGAACTTATCACAAATTAATTACCACAAAAATTAAAATGGAACTTAGCTTTCCTTCGTTATCAGTTCAATATTGCGTGCCCACGAGCATAACAATACCTCGTCCTACTTTATTCTGCCGTGAGCATTCGTGGCATTCAATACCTCTCTCATTTACTCATACTTAGATTAAATGCTTTAGTAAAACTATTTTCTGGATAGTGTAAAACTTGTTGTTCATTTTTGCATAATGCCAGAGATTGTTTGAACTTGCCTGTGTAAAGCTGCTTGTTACGTATCTCAAATAGGGTACGTTAGACCGAATTTGCAACAGTATCCACATTCGTCCGTTTACTATATCGTTCTAAAATCAACGTGACGTTGCATGTTCACGTCTAACACTGGTCTGGTTGTCCTACTTAACGGCTCCGTTTAAGAAAGCAGTGAACTCACTTCGGAGCGCCTCATAGTACATTCATATCTTTCGTAATATTTCAACTTTCCCGTAAGTATTTGTGTTCTACTTCGCTGATGAATTTAGTTCCACCGACGGCTCAGCATCACATCAGTTCTCTCAATAAGCTGGCCTAAAAGACAACAACCCGGAGGACAATCCTTTTGACGGCGAAATTTCAGATTTCAGTTCTAGTTCACATGTCACAGATGGCATAGAAGTATGTATTGCACGAGGATTTCCCTATAAGGAGAACTTATTCACACTAGTAGCATCCCCATGCCAATACAAATCAATCTCTTATTTCTGAAGCATATGAACAAATTTCACTTTGCGTCTCTGACAGTTTACTCGTTGTCACTCGGTACTTTTTTAAATTGCGCTATCACATGGGCTTGCCTGAAAATTGGCTAGAAATCCGTTGAAAAATATTTCAGAATGTTGGCTGGTCTCAAAGTTTCGAGACCACGGATAGATTTCAGCAGTGAATATTTTCCGCCTTTGTACATACATTTACATGAATGTTCCGCAATTCACACATACGTTCATAGCAGACGGCTCATCGAAACAAGTGCCGGCTATTTCTCTACCGTTCCACTGTAGAACAGGACACGGGAAAATTAACTTAAACCTCTCTGCACGAGCATCAGTTACTCTTATTTTATAACTACCATCATTTATTTCCATGTAGGTGGGCACTAACAAAGTACAGTAAATCCACATCCAGAAGAGAGTTCATGATTGAAATTTCGTGTGAAAAGCTCACCGCAATTAAAAACGCCTTGTTTTAATGGTTGCTACACTAGGTGTGTCTTATACATGACAAACTCTTCCCTCTTTCACGGTAATACAAAACGAGCTGCTCTTCTTCAAACTTTTTCGACGTCCTCCGTCAACTTTATCTGATAAGGAACCCATGCCGCGCAGGAATAATCTAGCAGAGGACGAACAAATGTAATGTGGGCAGTCTCTTTTAGTGGACTCGTTGCATCTTCTGTTCTTCCAAAAAACGCAGTCTTTGCTTCGCATTCTCCACAACATTTTCTATGTGATCATTCAAATTTAAGTTCGAATGGCTCTAAGCACTATGGGACATAACATCTGAGGTCATCAGTCCCCTAGACTTAGAACTTCTTAAACCTAACTTACCTAAGGACATCACACACATCCATGCCCGAGGCAGTATTCGACTCTGCGACCGTAGCAGCAGCGCGGTTCCGGACTAAAGCACCTACAACCGCTCGGCCACAATGGCCGACTCAAAATTAAGTAGTTCGTAACTATAATCACTAGGTACTCACTTGAACTGGCAGCATTTAGATTTGTACAATTTCTGTTGTAAGCCAAATCTAACGGATTCCTTTTAGTACTCATACGTGTAACTTCACACTTTTTATTGCTTACTTTGAACTGTAGCTTTTCCCACAATACAGGTGCCATCTTTAAATCATTTTGCAAGTGGATATTGCCTTCTGATGAGTTAATTGAAAGGCATCATCAGCAAACCATGTAAGAGGGCTTCACAGGTTGTCTCCCAAATCGTTTATATAGATTAGCGACAGCAGAGGCCCTGTAACACGTCCTTGGGAACCGCCATATATCACTCCTGTTTACTTAATCAGTCGGTAACGTATCCACACTCCCCGGTATATAATTGGCATATTAGTGTGGATCGAGTGAGGGGAGGTGGGATAGAAACCTATTGGGGCGAGACGCATAGAGCTGTCACTTCCGACAGGTGGACCGAGTGAAATGGCGCAGTGGTCAGCCCCTGGACTCGCATTCGGGAGGACGACGGTTCAAATGGCTCTGAGCACTATGGGGCTTAACATCTGAGGTCATCAGTCGCCTAGAACTTAGAACTACTTAAACCTAACTAACCTAAGGACATCCCACACATCCATGGCCAAGGCGGTCGCACGGTTCCAGACTGTAGCGCCTAGAACCCCTCGGCCACTCCGGCCGCCGACGACGGTTCAAACCAGCGTCCGGCCATCTGGATTCAGATTTTCTTTGATTTCCCTAAATGGCTTCAGGCAAATGCCTGGATGTTTCCTTTATAAGGGCGCGGCCGACTTCTTTCACCATCCTTCCCTAATCCGATGGGACGGATGATCTCGCTGTCTGGTTCCCCACCCCAAATCAATCAACCGACCAGCCAATCCGACAGGCGGTGACACACGGCGACACCATCGCGTAGCACACTTGCCAACTGTTCAAATGGTTCAAATGGCTCTGAGCACTATGGGACTCAACTGCTGAGGTCATTAGTCCCCTAGAACTTAGAACTAGTTAAACCTAACTAACCTAAGGACGTCACACACATCCATGCCCGAGGCAGGATTCGAACCTGCGACCGTAGCGGTCTCGCGGTTCCAGACTGCAGCGCCAGAACCGCGCGGCCACTTCGGCCGGCCTCGCCAACTGTAGAGTGGCGGGAAAGCTGTGTTTATAGTCCCTCCGATTCTACACCAACAGGTACAGGGCAAAAGATAAAACGGACGGCTTCTTAATGTGCACAGCCCTTAAGAGCCAGTAGAAGAGGCAAATGTTAGACATGATGAAGACAGAGGCTAGTTTGTAGTGTATGGTGCCGTCCACAGTTTCCATGCGACGGACGTATTGTGCTAGTGACGGAAAATAGCATCACCACTATCCTCGAAAAAAATGTAGCATTCTTGCTGGGGTAAGATAACGAATTTTAATCCACACTTATACAGACGTTATTTTCATAGGAAATGCCTTGAACGTATGTAAGGACATCAAATAGGGGTCAGTGGTCTGAACGGACCCTACAAATGTTTGTGGAGCATTTAAGGTCCGGTGGAATGAACTGTTTTAGAGCTTCCCAAGAATGTGGCATCCCTTGCAGCAATCAGAGACCACATCTGGTGAAGAACGATGAGAAAAAAAGCTTGCCATGGGTCCACGAAGTAAGCAGTATTATATTAATTATAATGTTTCACTTGATTAGGATGCAAAATGAGTACAGTTTTTAATCTTAATGAAAAATGAAATGAGTGTATGGCATTGCTTTCCGGGAGGCCCCATCCGGGGAATTTAGGCTAGTCATTTGTATTTCTAAATTTCTGAAATGGCACACTCTCGCTTTGAAGTGCATTTTCTGTAGGCGCAGCTTGATGATTTGATGGCATCTATTGTTAGGCAAAAACGCTCTTTTTCTTCTTACGACCAGAATTAAATATATTTAGCCACACAACGGTCTTTTTCCATTAACACTCTTTAAAATCATCCCAATTATATACTGTCCTGTGACCCATTCCCTTGCTCCATATCTTCATACTGCTTTGCCTATTGTTTTATCGCCCGCAGCTCGTCGTGTAGTGGCAAGTGTTGTTGCTTCAGGAGTAGGAGGTCCTAGGTTAGGTACAGGGGCGTGTTGGGGATTTTTTCCGTCCGGGGATTGGGTGCTTGTGTTGTTCTCATCATTTTATCATCATTCAAGGCACATGGCGTAACTGGGTCTTGAAAATATTAGGAATTTGTACGGTCGCTGATAACCGCGCAGTTGAGAGCCCCTCAAACCAAATATCATTATCATATTACCTTATCACACTTAAGTTTCGCGCACTCTCTCAGTTACTCCCGTATGACTTCCTGTACGAATTTACTTACTAACAATTTTGAATTCCTGTCTGTGAGCGCCGCTCTCGCATATAACAGATGATAGTGCCATGCCGATGTTACCTCAGATTATACAAAGCAAAAAATCAGAATTTGCGAAAGTGTCTGCTGCATGCCTTACAATATTATTTTTAAATAACTGGCATAAATTTGCTTCATAATATTTCGTACAATTATTATTCACAATAAAATGACAAGATACATTTTAATGATTTGGAATTACACTGTCCAGGAATATTAATGTGGCTACATCTACACCATACTCCGCAAGCCACCTGACGGTGTGTGGCGGAGGGTACTTTGAGTACCTCTATCGGTTTTCCCTTCTATTCCAGTCTCGTATTGTTCGTGGAAAGAAGGATTGTCGGTATGCCTCTGTGTGGGCTCCAATCTCTCTGATTCTATCCTCATGGTCTGTTCGCGAGATATACGTAGGAGGGAGCAATATATTGCTTGACACCTTCGTGAAGGAATGTTCCCGAAACTTCAACAAAAGCCCGTACCGAGCTACTGAGCGTCTCTCCTGCAGAGTTTTCCACTGGAGTTTATCTATCATCTCCGTAACGCTTTCGCGATTACTAAATGATCCTGTAACGAAGCGCGCTCCTCTCTGTTGGATCTTTTCTCTCTCTTGTATCAACCCTATCTGGTACGGATCCCACACTGCTGAGCAGTATTAAAGCAGTGGGTGAACAAGCGTACTGTAACCTACTTCCTTTGTTTTCGGATTGCATTTCCTTAGGATTCTTCCATTGAATCTCAGTCTGGCACCTTCTTTACCGACGATCAACTTTATATGATCATTCCGTTTTAAATCACTTCTAATGCGTACTCCCAGATAATTTATGGAATTAACTGCTTCCAGTTGCTGACCTGCTATATTGTAGCTAAATGATAAGGGATCTTTCTTTCTTTGTATTCGCAGCACATTACACTTGTCTACATTGAGATTCAATTGCCATTCCCTGCACCATGCGTCAATTCGCTGCAGATCCTCCTGCATTTCAGTACAATTTTTCATTGTTACAACCTCTCCATATACCACAGTATCATCCGCAATAAGCCTCAGTGAACTTCAGATGTCATCCACAAGGTCATTTATGTATATTGTGAATAGCAACGGTCCTACGACACTCCCCTGCGGCACACCTGAAATCAGTCTCACTTCGGAAGACTTCTCTCCATTGAGAATGACATGCTGCGTTCTGTTATCTAGGAACTCTTCAATACGATCACACAATTGGTCTGATAGTCCATATGTTCTTAGTTTGTTCATTAAACGACTGTGGGGAACTGTATCGAACGCCTTGCGGAAGTCAAGAAACACGGCATCTACCTGGGAAACCGTGTGTATGGCCCTCTGAGTCTCGTGGACGAATAGCGCGAGCTGGGTTTCACACCCATGCTGATTCCTACAGAGTAGATTTCTAGTCCCCAGAAAAGTCATTATACTCGAACATAATATGTGTTCCATAATTCTACAACTGATAGACGTTAGAGATATAGGTCTATAGTTCTGCACATCTGTTCGACGTCCCTTCTTGAAAACGGGGATGACCTGTGCCCTTTTCCAATCCTTTGGAACGCTACGCTCTTCTAGAGACCTACGGTACACCGCTGCATGAAGGGGGGCAAGTTCCTTCGCGTACTCTGTGTAAAATCGAACTGGTATCCCATCAGGTGCAGCGGCCTTTCCTCTTTTGAGCGATTTTAATTGTTTCTCTATCCCTCTGTCATCTATTTCGATATCTACCATTTTGCCATCTGTCTACTTGATAAACACCTGAATAAGCACCTTTCGGGTCGCGGTTCTCTGCGTGACGTGCAACAACAAAGTCAATGAGGTGCTGGAAGATACCGACAGTGATGTGGAGCCATGCCGACTCCAGAGCCTTGCTCAGCTGTCCCAGGTCTCTCGGTTGAGGATGGATGACGCGAACAGCCCGATCGAGGTGTACCCACTGGTTCTCGACTGGGTTCAAATCCGGGAAGACTTGGGCCAAGGAGTACATACAGTACGCCTGTCCTTTCGAACGTACACACGATGTTTGAGCTGTGCTACATATTGCATTGTCCTACTTTTAGACGCCATTTACATCTACATAGATAATCTGCAAATCAAATTTAAGTGCCTGGCAGAGGGTTCATCGAACCATCTTCACAAATCTCTATTGTTCCAATCTCCTACAGCGCACGGAAAGAACGAACACCTATATCTTTCCGTATAAGCTCTGATTTCCCTTATTTTATCGTGATGGTCGTTTCTCCCTATGTAGGTCGGTGTCAAGAAAATATTTTCGCATTCGGAGGAGAAAGTTGGTGATTGGAATTTCGTGATAAGATTTTTCGCAACGAAAAACGCCTTTGTTTTAATGATGTCTAGCCCAAAGCCTGTATCATTTCTTTTATACTTCCTCCCATATTTTGCGAGAATATAAAACGTGCTGTCCTTCTTTGAACTTTTTCAATGTACTCCGTCAGTCCTATCTGGTAAGAGTCCCACATCGCGCAGTAGTATTCTAAAAGAGGACGGACAAGCGTAGTGTAGGCAGTCTCCTTAGTAGATCTGTTACACTTTCCGAGTGTTCTTCCAGTAAAATTAAGTCTTAGGTTAGCCTTCCCCACAACATTTTCTATGTGTTCCTTCGAATTTAAGTTGTTCGTAACTGTAATACCTACGTATGTAGATGAATTTACGGCTTTTAGATTAGACTGATTTATCGTGTAACTGAAGTTTAACGAATTCCTTGTAGCACTCATGTGGATGACCTTACATTTTTCGTTATTTAGGGCGACTGCCAATTTTCGCACCTATAGGATATCTTTTCTAAACGGTTTTGTAATTTGTTTTGATCTTCTGATTAATTTATTAGTCGGTAAACGACAGCATCATCTGCAAACAACCTAACACGGCGGCTCAGATTGCATCCCAAATCGTTTATATAGATAAGGAACAGCAAAAGGCCTATAACACTACCTTGGGGAACGCCAGAAATCACTTCTGTTTTACTCGATGAGTTTCCGTCAGTTACTATAAACTGTAACCTGTCTAATAGGAAATCACGAATACAGTCACATAACTGAGACGATATTCCGTAAGCACGCAATTTCACTAAAAGCCGCTTGAATGGTACAGTGTCAAAAGCCTTCCGGAAACCCATAAATACGGAATCGATCTGAAATCCCTTGTCAATAGCACTCAACACATCATGTGAATGAAGAGCTAGTTGTGTTTCACAGGAACGATGTTTTGTAAACCCATGCTGACTGTGTGTCAATAGACAGTTTTCTTCGAGGCAATTCATAATGTTTGAACACAATATATGTTCCAAAATCCTGCTGAATATCGCCGATATGGGCCTGTAATTTAGTGGATTACTCCTACTACAGTTCTTGAATATTTATGTGACCTGTGTAAATTTCCAGTCCTTGGGTACAGATCTTTCGTCGATCGAACGGATGTATATGATTGTTAAGTATGGAGCTAATGCATCAGCATAGTACGAAAGGAACCTTATTGGTATTCAGTCTGGACGAGAAGACTTTACTTCTACGTTACTCATGTTGCCAGCTGTTCTCGATTCGAATTCTGAATATTTACTCCGTCTTCTTTTGTGAAGGCATTTCGGAAGGCTGTGTTCAGTAACTGTGATTTGGCAGCACTGTCTTCGATAATATCTCCATTGCTATCGCGTAGAGAAGGCATAGTGTCAAGGAAAAACAATCTGCATGGAGGGGCGGACGTGGTCCCCAAGGATACGTGTGTATTTGCCATCCAGAATGACCAGACCACCCAGGGAATGCCATGAAAGATTCTGCAGACCATAACGCTAGATGATTGTCGCGTTGACGGCCATCTGTCCGATGGAGCACAAAATGTGATTCACTTGAAAAGATCACCTCGCTGGAAGTCCAATTGCGGCACTGGCGTGCAGGATTCCAGCCTCCGTCGCTCGTGTGGTTACATGAACGGGGCCCCAGCTGCGCAGGCCCATTCGCTGAACGGTCGCTGAGGAGACGCTTTTGCTGGCCGCTCGGTTTGTCTGGGCGGTCACCTGCTCAACAGCTACACACGTCTATTCGCCCGTAAACGTGTCCGAAGTCGACATTTACGGTGTCATCTATGGCCCCTGGCGCGCTATAGAAACCTCGGTGCCGGTCACGGATAGCGTCATTTCGCCATGCGCGGAATGCCTTAACCACTCCACCACGCCAAACATAGCCGTTCCACCCTCGGTCCGAGGATCAGTGATCGTACCGTTTTGGGCGTCGTATGAATAGCTCCGTTTCCGTGTACGTCAACGACTATACTGTTCTCTGCGTCCCTCCCCCTCCAGCGCAACACGCTTTGTATGCCCTCCACTGCTGGTCTTGCCACCTGTCGTCTGTCAGTGGTTATTGCACATTGACGTCGAACATACGCAGTGGTCAGGTAAATGTGACGAATGTTTTCGATGAATGATTTGCACTGAATTACCAAAAATTTGAAAATAAAGGGTGTTTCCATAAGAACGTGCAAACCTGGAACAGGACATAGAGAATGCTCCACTGAACAATTTGAGGTAGGGAACCTGGAGTCGTAGAAGCCAGCTTAAATAGATATGGAAGTAACTTCACGATAAAGGATGACAGCCATAAACAGTTGCAAGATAAAAATTTATTAAAATTTCTTGACCAAGGTTTCGGTACATACAAATATACCTTCATCAGAAGTAAAAAATCCTGAACAGGAAGACACTTTAATTAGAAAAGCCATAGCATCGGAAGTGAGAAACAAAAGCTTAAGTAACAGTGAAATTACCAAAGTAATACAGGCACAAAATCTTTAGTTACTTACTGAAATTACATCATGTAATGGAGATTAATAAAACAATTGTGCCAAAGGCGTAGTCAATAATTGAGACATCTTCTCCATTAGTACAACATGACTATGGGCACAGGGTCAAAGTTTACAGTTTAGCACCATTACTTCGCCTGTGAACTATCGAGACAAGAGTGTGGAAGCACTAGGGCACTTGTATGTGCCAGACACTCGCGCATATTAAAATCCATGAATACATACATAAGCGCATCAAAAATTATTAAAAGTTGTGTTAATTCAAACTTTCTGTCATAATAAATAAAACGTATCAGGCCATTTAAAAATATTTATGTAAAATAGAAAATATAGAACCAAATTTACCTGTGTCCTAGAGTCAAACAGATAAAGCTTGCGCTATGTAACATCTAACGAGAGAGGGCACTAGTGTAACGCGCGAGAATCTCGCATAACGTAGGCGGTGAAATACATACTAGCGAAAACAACCAAAATGTTATAATAAAACGTAACCATCTGTCGTTGTGAATAAAAACATACTAATCAATTAACCACATATACACATCGAAAATCACAACCAACAAACATCAAAAATACGTAAAAGTAAACTTGTCTGTCATTTTGTCTACCAATAGGGTTTTCCAGCTTATTTGCAGCTAACGTGCGTACAACTTTACACATACTATGCTGTTTATTTACATGTACGTTATTTCTTTGCTGCAACGTAACAAGACGGACTAGCCGTATCTCCTACCTGGCCGTCTGAATGCCCACCTGTACTTGAGGATCGTGCAAAGAGTTCTGCCTGAGTTGTCGGAGAACGTACCCTCAGCTGTTCGTGAGAGGATGCGGATACAACATGAGGGTGTACCGCTTCACTTCAGTGTGGGTGTCCGCAACCATCTCAGTGCTGTATTTTCTAGTCGCTGGACTGAAAGGGAAGGTCCTATTCCATGGCCCGCGGGGTCCCCTGCCCTGAATGCCCTCGATTATTTCCTATGGGGATAAGTAAAGGCACTTGAGTATGAGACTCCGATGGATATGGAGATGGAATTAGTTGCTAGAATTGTAGCTGCCTGTAACGTGAGTCGAAACACACCAGGGATATTTATCAGGGTGCGGAAGGATCTTGTTCGCCGATGTCATGTTTGCATTTAGGTTGATGGCCGTCAGTTTCTCCACATTTTGTAAGATACAGTACAAATTGGACGTTCATTTTGTCAGTGAAAGTGTAACACCCCACCCGTCACTTGTCTGGTTTTGGTGTGTGTTCACCCCAGGTAATTGACTAACAGATCAACAGAGAGTGCAAAACGCCGCAATGTCGGATAACGCAAAGAAAGTAATAACGCCCTGTGACTCCTGATAGAACTGCGGTGGCAGTGTTGACATTAATTGATTCAGAATTGATCCCTTGTAATTAAAAGGGGTGCACATTGATGTTATATTCAGCTATTGAACACCAGATGCAAATGTTGAACATAAAATTAATTAAGAAAGTGACTTGGGATTTCAACTACTTGATTGAAAACAGATGCAGTCGATTAGCACAGATTTATTTTAACTCACGACCTTCAGTCATCATATTACATGACTCTCCTAACAGGGAGTGGTAATAAATTGCGTTTGCGTGGAATAAAGCGCGATAAATCAAAAGTAATTCCTATCGACTGACCCAGGCGTAATGCGAAGTGCGAGAAGAATTCTACAATACACAGCCCATGAAAAACTAGTGGAAACGTGATGCAACAAATTAATCGGTGGCCGGAGCGGGCGTAATATCACTGAATACAGCGAGGCGGAGAGGTGTCCTTGTGCGGACGTCGGCCGACCGCGTGGTGCTACAAGGCTGCGCTCATCTATTCCCTCCTAGCTATCTTGCTCAGTACATAGCTGAACCAAGACTTCATATCTCCAAGCTCAATCGTTCCATTTGCAAAGTCCTAAACTGCAGAGATGCTCACTCTTTCTCAGGCAAGCTGAGTAAAGAATGCCACGTCCGCAGTCTAGGCAAGTTCGCACCGGAAGACCCTACGGAGACTTCTCCCAGTCCGCTCTTCGCCTCAGTTTCCCCTCAAGCAAAATCACTTACGCCAATTGCAGCACAAGTCGCGTTAATTATGTGTCGCTTCCCAGCGCCGACTAATGCCTGCTCTGGGAAGTGAACAAATGCCCACAAAATTTCCCTTCCTCTCAACTTCTGCTATTTAGGTCTTCCCAGGCCACCCATCAAGGTTAGCGTGTGCACAAACACCAATTTTTTCCGGAATTCTGACTCCCAGGAGAGTACTTCAAATTCCTTGGTCCTATGTTCCCATCGGAGGCTGGCATATTTCATTCTCTCGCTCTTCACGTGATTTACTTGAGACTCTGTGGACCATGAATACAGTGTGAAGTTGCTATAGTCATGAACACACATATTTTGACCTCTGTTGACCACTCCACCGTAGCTTTGCACGGCTTTCTCACATGTTTCACTGAAAATGGGACGATGGACATTTATCAACAGGCGTACAAGTTCACTGTCTGCTTCCCAATATACCAGCATGGGGCCAACCACCCACTCACTGTCACTCATCTCAAGGCATCTGGAGGCCACGCCCCGTTACCACTTTCCCAGAGCTTGAGCCGCCCTAAGTTGCCTATTGTTGCTTCCCTTCGCCACTCCCCCGCCAGCCTCGGTCAACTCTTGAACACTTCCCTGGGATAAACTAGCCTCCAGAAAATCGATGCGTTTCCACAAAGTTTTCATGTCGTGTGAATTACTTTAGAACCATCACCCGACATTAATTATTCCAATGCGTCCATACTATACCCTTTACAAGATGCATTGTGCTTTGTCAGTCATTTTTGTTCTGCCCTACTGTTCGTTCAGAGTGAGTTAGGTGATCTTAAATGACTTCATGTAAGGGGCATAGTTCTTGGCATCTTACAAAAGTACTTGCAGTTAATTGTAATTCATGCAAATAGAAAAGTACACAGTAATGTAATTTTATTCCTATTATCTCCTTAAGCTTGCTTCTCCTACCCCCAGCTTCCCGACCTCCGACTGTTTAGTGGAGCATCCTCTATTGCCTGTTAAATTTTGCACGCTCTTGCGGAAACACCCTGTATTTGTTGTATTACTGAAGTCCAAGGAACGTACTGGAGTGTACAAAATTGTTCAGGCTTTCGTGGCCACTTGTTGACAAACTGCCTATTGGCTTCTGTCTCGGGTTCTTCGGCCGACGTTCATCTAATGATTTTTCTGACGTTTCGCCAGCACAAGTGGCTGGCATTGTCAAAGCTTCACCCTCCATTGCCGGTGGTGAACCGGAGCCGAGCTCGCGGCCGCAGCCTATATGTACCTGGCGTGCCAACGTCCGAGGGCTTCTCGCTAGGAGCGAGGTCCGGGCTGTACGGAGGATGATCAAACGCGTCCGCAGACGGCATTTGGGTCGCACGTAAGCATCATGCGCCTTCGGCGACCTCCACTTACAAGGGAACCTCCCCATCGCACCCCTCTCAGATTTAGTTATACGTTGTCACAGTGGATAGGCCTTGTAAAACTCAACACAGGCCAATCGAGAAAACAGGAAGAAGTTGTGTGGAACTATGAAAAAAAATAAGCAAAATATACAAACTGAGTAGTCCATGCGCAAGATAGGCAACATCAAAGATAGTGTGAGATTAGGAGCGCCGTTGTCACGTGGTTAGCGTGAGGAGTTGCGGAACGAGAGTCAATTTTCAAAGTTCAGGCACTCACACATAATCAAAGTCGCTCTCCAAAATTCCAGGACATGTTCAGATTTGCTTGGACATATGCAGGATTTGACGGTCTACACACGGAAAAATTTGAAAACGTTAAAAATATATGTTTTGACAGAGCACAGGGAAAACTTTACGACTGTGAAACTGTGGTATTCATTTGTTGCAGTTTATGTGACAAACTCTTATGTTTTCGTCACTTTTTTGGGAGTGATTTTCACGTCCCAAGAAAATCTAAATCGGGCAGGGTAGAAGAACCTTTTTGTGGTGTGCGTACTAAGACCTTCCGTACACACACCATCAGATTATTTGACTTGTCGCTCTAACGAAGTAGGCGAGTGTCAGCAATATGTCTCGTGGTCTTATTGTGGCGTGATTATCTTCTGCTGTTAGGTCAGACGATAGTAATGCCACTTGCACTCTTAGAGTAGCAGATTTACTGTGAAAAACTTTAAACAGAACTTGATTAATTTTCACACACATTTATTAAAATAATAAAAAACATAGACATTACGTAACTTGATTCTGGATGCTGTTTACAGTTGACAGTCTGAAGTTCCTTTGGTCTTGGTACGTTAATCTTATTCTCACATAACTCTGATACTTGAAGAAGTGTCTATTCATTTATCTTTATCATTTATCGATTATCAGGAATATGATAATCTTATTAGGCGCAGACTCAAATTTCACTATAGAATAATGCAGACTGACTAATCGGAGGTCTGTACACTCATTATAATACCTCGCACGTTCAGGTATCACTGCGCAAGTGTAATCCGTGAGGAGAAAAGGTTCTACGTTAGCACCAATCTCTTTGTCTGCGTGACATATTAATACGCGGATTGGCGGAAGCAGAATTTGGTCCGTCTCTAAGGCAGCGCCATCTCGTAGTGTGGAGATGGACGAGGGCTGCGCCAGCGCTGTTGTGCTCAGCGGGGCGCGCTCTAGTGGGAAAGTTGTGTACGCGCTGACTACGCGGAACTATGTGCACAACACTTTTTTACCCACTCGCCAAGTGTACAAGTTAGGTGGGTCGACAAAATATTCCTGTCATGTGACGCACATGCTGTCACCAGTGTCGTATAGAATATATCAAACATGTTTTCCTGTGGAGGAATCGGTTGACCTGTGACCTTACGACCAAATGTTTTCGGTTCCCATTGGTGAGTCACGGCCTCTCGTCTACTAACCGCACGGTTTTGCGGTGCGGTCACAAAACACAGACACTAAACTTATTACAGTGAACAGAGACGTGAATGAACGAACGGACAGATCATAACTTTACGAAAATAAAGAAATTAAACTTTTCACTCGAGGGAACACGTGAACCAAGGACCTCTCGTTGCAGCTGCTCACGCTAACCACGGGACCACGGCGCTCCTGATCTCACACTATCTTTGATGTTGCTTATCTTGCGCGCAGTACCCGTGGTCTAGGGGTATCGTCTTTGATTCATAATCAAAACGTCTTCGGTCCTGGGTTCGATCCCCGCCATTGCCTAAATTTTGATAAGTAATCAGCACTGGCGGCCGAAGACTTCCGGCATAAGAAGTCAGCCTCATTCTGCCAACGGCCTTGTCAAAGAGGGCGGAGGAGCGGATAGAGCTTTAGGGCACTCTCTTGTCCTAGGGGTGGGAAATTGCCCCTAAAGGCGGAAGAATCAGCAATGATCAACGACATGAGGCTGCAGAAGGCAATGGAAACTATTGCATTAAAGACACGTAACGTGTATCCACAGGACATGTGGCCTGTAATTGAAGAAGTGTCATGATGATCTCTCCATTGGCAAAAGATTCCGGAATAGTCCCCCATTCGGATCTTCGGGAGGGGACTGCCAAGGGGGATCTTACCATGAGAAAAAGATTGAATAATCTACGAAAGGATAACGTTCTACGAGTCGGGGCGTGGAATGTCAGAAGCTTGAACGTGGTAGGGAAACTAGAAAATCTGAAAAGGGAAATGCAAAGGCTCAATCTAGATATAGTAGGGGTCAGTGAAGTGAAGTGGAAGGAAGACAAGGATTTCTGGTCATATGAGTATCGGGTAATATTAACAGCAGCAGAAAATGGTATAACAGGTGTAGGATTCGTTATGAATAGGAAGGTAGGGCAGAGGGTGTGTTACTGTGAACAGTTCAGTGACCGGGTTGTTCTAATCAGAATCGACAGCAGACCAACACCGACAACGATAGTTCAGGTATACATGCCGACGTCGCAAGCTGAAGATGAACAGATAGAGAAAGTGTATGAGGATATTGAAAGGGTAATGCAGTATGTAAAGGGGGACGAAAATCTAATAGTCATGGGCGACTGGAATGCAGTTGTAGGGGAAGGAGTAGAAGAAAAGGTTACACGAGAATATGGGCTTGGGACAAGGAATGAAAGAGGAGAAAGACTAATTGAGTTCTGTGACAAGTTTCAGCTAGTAATAGCGAATACCCTGTTCAAGAATCACAAGAGGTATACTTGGAAAAGGCCGGGAGATACGGGAAGATTTCAATTAGATTACATCATGGTCAGACAGAGATTCTGAAATCAGATACTGGATTGTAAGGCGTACCCAGGAGCAGATATAGACTCAGATCACAATATAGTAGTGATGAAGAGTAGGCTGAAGTTCAAGACATTAGTCAGGAAGAATCAATACGCAAAGAAGTGGGATACGGAAGTACTAAGGCATGACGAGATACGTTTGAAGTTCTCTAACGCTATAGATACAGCAATAAGGAATAGCGCAGTAGGCAGTACAGTTGAAGAAGAATGGACATCTCTAAAACGGGCCATCACAGAAGTTGGGAAGGAAAACATAGGTACAAAGAAGGTAGCTGCGAAGAAACCATGGGTAACAGAAGAAATACTTCAGTTGATTAATGAAAGGAGGAAGTACAAACTTGTTCCGGGAAAATCAGGAATACAGAAATACAAGTCGCTGAGGAATGAAATAAATAGGAAGTGCAGGGAAGCTAAGACGAAATGGCTGCATGAAAAATGTGAAGACATCGAAAAAGATATGATTGTCGGAAGGACCGACTCAGCATACAGGAAAGTCAAAACAACCTTTGGTGACATTAAAAGCAACGGTGGTAACATTAAGAGTGCAACGGGAATTCCACTGTTAAATGCAGAGGAGAGAGCAGATAGGTGGAAAGAATACATTGAAAGTCTCTATGAGGGTGAAGATTTGTCTGATGTGATAGAAGAAGAAACAGGAGTCGATTTAGAAGAGATAGGGGATGCAGTATTAGAATCGGAATTTAAAAGAGCTTTGGAGGACTTACGGTCAAATAAGGCAGAAGGGATAGATAACATTCCATCAGAATTTCTAAAATCATTGGGGGAAGTGGCAACAAAACGACTATTCACGTTGGTGTGTAGAATATATGAGTCTGGCGATATACCATCTGACTTTCGGAAAAGCATCATCCACACAATTCCGAAGACGGCAAGAGCTGACAAGTGCGAGAATTATCGCACAATCAGCTTAACAGCTCATGCATCGAAGCTGCTTACAAGCATAATATACAGAAGAATGGAAAGAAAATTGAGAATGCGCTAGGTGACGATCGGTTTGGCTTTAGGAACAGTAAAGGGACGAGAGACGCAATTCTGACGTTACGGCTAATAATGGAAGCAAGGCTAAAGAAAAATCAAGACACTTTCATAGGATTTGTCGACCTGGAAAAAGCGTTCGACAATATAAAATGGTGCAAGCTGTTCGAGATTCTGAAAAAAGTAGGGGTAAGCTATAGGGAGAGACGGGTCATATACAATATGTACAACAACCAAGAGGGAATAATAAGAGTGGACGATCAAGAACGAAGTGCTCGTATTAAGAAGGGTGTAAGACAAGGCTGTAGCCTTTCGCCCCTACTCTTCAATCTGTACATCGAGGAAGCAATGATGGAAATAAATGAAAGGTTCAGGAGTGGAATTAAAATACAAGGTGAAAGGATATCAATGATACGATTCGCTGATGACATTGCTACCCTGAGTGAAAGTGAAGAAGAATTAAATGATCTGCTGAACGGAATGAACAGTCTAATGGGTACACAGTATGGTTTGAGAGTAAATCGGAGAAAGACGAAGGTAATGAGAAGTAGTAGAAATGAGAACAGTGAGAAACTTATCATCAGGATTGATGGTCACGAAGTCAATGAAGTTAAGGAATTCTGCTACCTAGGCAGTAAAATAACCAATGACGGACGGAGCAAGGAGGACATCAAAAGCAGACTCGCTATGGCAAAAAAGGCATTTCTGGACAAGAGAAGTCTACTAATATCAAATACCGGCCTTAATTTGAGGAAGAAATTTCTCAGGATGTACGTCTGGAGTACAACATTGTATGGTAGTGAAACATGGACTGTGGGAAAACCGGAACAGAAGAGAATCGAAGCATTTGAAAATTAGGTGGACTGATAGGGTAAGGAATGAGGAGGTTCTACACAGAATCGGAGAGGAAAGGAATATGTGGAAAACACTGATAAGGAGAAGGGACAGGATGATAGGACATCTGCTAAGACATGAGGGAATGACTTCCATGGTACTAGAGGGAGCTGTAGACGGCAAAAACTGTAGAGGAAGACAGAGATTGGAATACGTCAAGCAAATAATTGAGGACGTAGGTTGCAAGTGCTACTCTGAGATGAAGAGGTTAGCACAGGAAAGGAACTCGTAGCGGGCCGCATCAAACCAGTCAGTAGACTGATGACCAAAAAAAAAAAAAAAAAAAAAAAAAAAAAAAAAAAAAAAAAATCTTGCGCATGGACTTCTCAGTTTGTATATTTTACTTATTTTTTCATAGTTCCACACAATTTCTTCCTGTTTTCTCGATTGATCTGTGTTCAGTTTTTCAAGGCCTATCCACTGTGCCAACTTACAACTAAATCTGAGGGGGGTGCGATGGGGAGGTTCCCTTGCTAGTACGACCAGCCGCCAGCGTTCGCGCGTCGGCCACTGCCTTCGCACGGTGGCTACGCTACGCTACGTGACCTCCGCCAGCAGTCACGACCCGAGCCGCCTGACGGCTGGGAGGATGACGGCGCCGTCATATCGGACGCCTGTCGCCGTCACTCGCCGGCTTTACGTCGCGCCCACGCAGAAGCCTCAACCGCAACCTGCTGGAGCCAGAGGGACCGCTGACAGCGCGGCCGCCCCTGGAATGCTCAAGCCGGCGCGGCGGCTGGCGGTCCGTCACCGGCAGCAGGATCTGGGCGCGCCGACGTCCGCGTGATCGGCGACCGGCAACCGCCGCTGTCGAGTGAGTCCCGCCTGGGTCACGCGTGCTGCCCGCGCAGGTCCGTCTCCGCAGCCGCATTGCGATTCACCAAATAGTGCGCGAGCAACTGAGAAACTTTCCGAGGATTCGTCGTGGATTATTACGGCCTTTGTGGCTGGGAGTACTTGCTGTGCCTGTGTGAAATCATTGTACATCCGTATGTGAATCTACAATGCGCTAGCCACCTTCTGGTGTTGGGTGGAGGGTACATCGTCGTCTATGGCTCACACAGTGAAGAGACAAACATACTGGTACACATGCCTGATGTTGAGGAGGGCCCCCGCGAGCCACCTCTCACGACGTGGCATAGGCTCGACTAAGGTCTCAAAGTGCAAGGGGGAAATGCCACAGTGAATCCTGCAGGGCTGTCCATAAATCCGTGAGATTATGACGGGGTGGAGATTTCTTCTGATCAGCTCGTTGCAAGGGATCCCAGATATTCTCAATAATGTTGGTGTCTGGGGACTTTGGTGGCCAGCGGACGTGTTTAAACTCGTGGAGCCACTCTGTAGCAATTCTGGGCGTGTCGAGTGTCGCATTGTCCTGCTGGAATTGCCCAAAATGCACAACGCACGTGAATGGATGCAGGTGATCAGACAGACGTATCAGAGGTCCCATATCGCTCCAACTGCACGCGCCCCACACCATTATAGAGCTCCCGTCAGCTTGAACAGTCCCCTGCTGACATGCGGGGTCCATGTCCATGTCCATGTCTGTACACGTCCATCCGCTCGATACAAGTTGAAACGACACTCGTCCGACCAGGCAACATATTTCCAGTCATCAACAGTCCAATGTCGATGTAGACGAGCACAGGCGAGGCGTATAGCTTTGTGTCGTGCTGCCACCACGGGTACACGAGTGGGTCTTCGGCTCCGAAAGCCCATATCGATGATTTTGCGTTGAATGGTTCGCACGCTGACAGTTGTTAACGGCCCACCATTGAAATCTGCAGCAATTTGAGGGAGTGTGGCACTTTTGCTACGCTGAACGAAACTCTTCATTCGTCGTTGGTCCCGTACTTGCAGGATCTTTTTCCGGCTGCAGCGATGTCGGAGATTTGATGTTTTACCAGATTCCTGATTTTCACGGTATAGCCGGCCGCGGTGGCTGAGCGGTTCTAGGCGCTTCAGTCCGGAACCGCGCGACTGCTACGGTCGCAGGTTCGAATCCTGCCGCGGGCATGGATGTGTGTGATGTCCTTAGCTTAGTTAGGTTTAAGTAGTTCTAAGTTCCATGGGACTGATGAGCTCAGATGTTAAGTCCCATAGTGCCCAGAGCCATTTGAACCATTTCACGGTACACTCGTGAAATGGTCGTACGAGAAAGTCCCCACTTCATCGCTATCTCGGAGATGCTGTGTCCCATCGGTCGTGCGCCGACTGTAACACCACGTTCAAACTCAGTTAAATCTTGGTAACCTGCCTTTGTAGCAGCAGCAACCGATCTAACAACTGCGACGGACACTTGTCTTGTATAGGCGTCGCCGACCGCAGCACCGCACTCTGTTTACATTTTCTGTGTTTGAATACGCATGCCTATACCAGTTGCCGCTTCAGTGTACATTTGTCGCAGTTTCCATATTATTTCTGTACTGCTTTTATTGCATCGTAATTCATGTCTGGAAATGATTTTGATGGCGTAGCACACCAACACTGGCATTAAACATGCGACCACATACACTCCAAGACAAATAAAAATAAAAGAAAGAAACGACGCACCACGAAGGAGTTATCCGAATGGGAAGGAAATGTGTAGATACGGCATACATTATGTACAGACACACAAATGATAACAATTTCGGAAAAAGGATAATTTATTGAAGCAACTGAAAAACGAATTCGTCCACCTCTGTCCCTTATGCAAGCAGTTATTCGTCTTGGCGTTGATTGACAGAGTTGTTGGGTTAAGGACATTGCACCAATTTCTGTCCAACTGGCGCATTAGATCAGCAAAATCCCGAGCAAGTTGGACGGCCATAGCCTTAATGTTCCAAACGATCTGAAGTGTCGAGAGATCCGGCGACCTCGCTTTCCAACGCAGGGTGTGGCAAACACGAAGACAAGCAGTGGAAACTGTTGCAGTGTGCGGGTGGGCATTATGTTGCTTAAGAGTACCCCCAGGATGGCCTACCAAGAAGAGCAACAAAACGAGGCGCAGAATATCGTCGACGCACCGCTGTGCTGTTAGGGTCCCACGGATGACAACCAAGGGGGGCCTGCTATGAGAAGCGTGGGCCATGTCTGGTTGGCATCCACTGCTGTCCAGGGCGTCTGAAGACACGCTTACTCTGTTAATTGGGGCTCAGTTCGGAGTGGGACACATAACTGAAGACAATTCCACTTCACTCTGGGATTACAGGCCAAACAAGTGACCGTATGACTGGAGATGTAAGAACGAAGTGAACGGATTAAATAGAGTGTAACACAAAGAAGCAGTCTTTCGCTCCTACTGTTCAAAGTATGGATCGAATAAGCAATGACGGAAATAAAAAAAAAAGGATCATGACTGGTGTTAAAATTCAGAGTGAAAGGTTATCAGCGATAAAATTCGCTCATGACAGTTGAAGGATATTTACAGTCTAATGAGTACTAAATATGGATTGACAGTAAACCGAAGCAAGACGGCAATATTGAGAAGTGGCATAAATGAGAATAGCGAGAAGCTTGACGTCAAATTTTGTGATGAAGAAGACGAAGTTACGATATTCTGCTACTTTGGAAGGAAAATAACACATGACAAACAAAGGAGAAAGGGCATGAAAAGCACAGTAGCGCAGGAAAGAGGGCATTGTTGGCCAATGGCCAAGAGAAATCTGCTGGTAGCAAGTATAGGCCGGAATTTGAGTATGATACTCCTGAGAATGTGTATTTGGTGGAGAACACTGTATGGTAGTGAAACATGGACTTTGTTAAAATCGGAACAGAAGTAATTGAAGCATCTGAGATGTGGTGCTACAAAAGAATGTTGAGAATTAGGAGGAATGATGAGATAAGGAATGAGGAGGTTCTTCTTCAGTTCAGAGAAGACACGAAGATCTGGAAAACAGTCACAACGAGAGGTCACAGGATGATAGGACATTTATCACCGACATTTGGGAATCATGCTGCCATAGGGAGCTGTAGAGGGTCAAAACTGTAGAGGAAGACAGAGAATGGAATACCCAACAAATAATTGCGTGCGAATGCTGCTCTGAAATGAAGAGATTGGCACAGGAAGATACCACTTTTCAAATCACTGTACGAACAGAACCGCGGCTCGGCATAAGGTTGATGCACGACACATGTCTCGCCGCTCGGGATGCGGAGACTATTGAGCCTGCCCACGGTGACTTTTGTACACGAGTCGAAGGCGCCCGTGGCTTTGCACCGTTGCATGCACGAGCTCACCCCTTTCTCCAATAGCCACATGCACCCAGAGTGTAAGGAAATTGACGCACCTTTCCGTGCACTCCAGTACAGTGCAATTTTCGCAATGATGTTCCAGATGGAGGGACTAGTGCTAACGGAAACAGGTGGTAGGAGCACCAGGAGGTGTCACGAACAGCGGGGGCGAGAGGTGGCCCATCCTCCCTGGAGAGGACGGAACAGGCGGAGATCTCGATTCGTGAGGTCGTCACGATTCTGAAGAGGTGGCTCGGCGTCGTGGCGCCTGCGGCCGCGAGATTACACGGGGCAAGCGCCGAAAACCGCAGGCCCACTCCCCGACCTGAGAGTCATTAACACCGCCGGGAGCGGGGGCGGCGGTGGGGGTGGATCGGCGCGGGTGCGGGTGGGAGGTCGCACTGCACCTGCTGTGCCTAGGCCGGCACCACTGGATCGAAGGTTTCCAGCAACCGGTACCAGCCACGGGGTGACGGCAAATGATTCAAATGGCTCTGAGCACTATGGGACGTCTCAGGTCATCAGTCCCCTAGAACTTTGTACTACTTAAACCTAACTAACATAGGACATCACTCACATCTATGCCCGAGGCAGGATTCGAACCTGCGACCGTAACAGTCGCGCGGTTCCAGACTGAAGCGCCTAGAACAGCTCGGCCACACCGAACAGCGGTGTGATGGCTCCTCGGTTTTATGCGGGTCGGTTCGAAACATGGGTAATACACATACTGCCCCGTCACATTGCTATGACCAACTGTCAAAAGCAGGCCTTTGCAGCGCAGACCTCAGCAAGGAATGCAGGAAGACTGAGTGAGATTCTGGAAGCTGCCCACATGGATGTGGAGTTATGCAGACTCCAGTGCCGCGACCAGCTGCGCTGTGTTTCCCCATTGAGGATCACTGGCACGAACAGCCTCATGGGACTGACTGCACAGATTCTCGAGGAGTTTGGTGACAAGGAGAGTGCGTTGGTGAACTCACCCTGGTGCTCGCTGATCCACACACGCACATGCCGAGCTGTGTGACACGTTACATTGTCCTGCTGGAGATGCCATTGCGCCAAGGAGAAAACAAACCGCATGTATCTACATCTACATCTACGTGATTACACTGCTATTCACCATAAAGTGCCTGACACAGGGTTAAATGAACCACCTTCAAGCTGTCTCTCTACCGTTACACTCTCGGAAGGCGCGCGGGAAAAACGAACATTTAAATTTTTATGTGCGAGCCCTGATTTCTCTTGTTATATCGTGATGATCATTTCCCCCAATGTAGGTGGGTGCCAACAGAATATTTCCACATTCGGAGGAGAAAACTGGTGATTGAAATTTCATGAGAAGATAGCGTCGCAACGTAAAATGCCTTTGTTTTAATGGCTGCCACTACAATTCACGTATCATGTCTGAGGCGCTATCTCCTCTATTTCGTGACAATACAAAACGAGCTGCTCTTCTTTGTACTTTTTCGATGTCATCCGTCAGTCCCACCTGATGCGAGTCCCACACGGCACAGCAATACTCCAGAATAGGGCGGACAAGCGTGGTGTAAGCAGTCTCTTTAGTAGACCTATTGCACCTTTTAAGTGTACTGCCAGTGAATCGCATTCTTTGGTTTGCTCTACCCATAACATTGTCTATGTGGTCGTTCCAGTTTAGGTTATTTAAAATTTTATTCCCTAAGTATTTAGTTTAAATTACAGCCTTCAGATTTGTGTGACTTTTCGTGTAACCGAAATTTAGTGGATTTCTTTTAGTACTCATGAGGATAACTTCACACTTTTCTTTATTCAGGGTCTATTTCCACTTTTCGCGCCATACAGATATCTTATTTAAATCATTTTGCAATTCGTTTTTGTCATCTAATGACTTTACAAGACGGTAAATGACAGCATTTTCTGCAAACAATCTATGCCGGCTACTAAGATTGTCTCCTATATCGTTAACATAGGTCAGGAACAATAGAGGGCCTATAACACTTCCTTGGGGAACGTCGGATATTACTTCTGTTTTACTCGATGACTTTTCGTCTATTACTACGAACTGTGACATTTCTGACAGGGAATCACGAATCCAGTTGCACAACTGAGGCGATATTCCATAGGCACCCAGTTTGGTTAGAAACGCTTGTGAGGAACGGTGTCGAAAGCCTTCTGCAAATCTCAAAATATGGAACCAATTTGACATCCCCTGTCGATAGCACTCATTACTTCATGAGTATAAAGAGCTAGTTCTGTTTCTGAATCTGTGCTATGAGTCAATAAATCGTTTTTTTCGAGGTACTTCATAATGTTCTAATACAGTTTTTTTCCAAAACCCAACCGCAAATCGACGTTAGTGATATGGGCCTGTGATTCAATGGATTACTCCTGTTTACCTTTTTGGGTATCGCTGTTAATTGAGCAATTTTCCACTCTTTAGGTACGTATCTTTCTGTGAGCGAGCGGTTGTATATATATTTTATAAATATGGACCTATTGTATCAGCATATTCTGAGAGGAAACTGACTGGTATACAATCTGGACCGGAGGCCTTGGCTTTATTAAGTGATTTAAGCTACTTTGCGGCACCGAGGATGTCTACTTATATATTTGTCATCTTGGCAGTTGCTCTTGATTCGAATTCAGGTATATTTACTTCGTCTTCTTTGGTGAAGTAGTTTCGGAAAACAGTGTTTAATAACTCTGCTTTAGTGGCACTGTCATCAGTGACTTCACCGTCAAGGTATTGATTGCGTCTTGCCTCTGGTGTGCTTTATGTACGAACAGAATCTCTTTGGGTTTTCTGCAAGACTTCGAGACAGATTTTCGTTATGGAAATTATTAAAAGCATCTCGCATTGAAGTACGCACTATATTTCGAACTTCTGTAAAACTTTGCCGGTCTTGGGGATTTTGCGTTCTTTTAAATTTGGCATGCTTTTTTCGCTGCTTCTGCAACAGCGATCTGACCTGTTTTGTGTACCACGGGGGATCAGTACCATCACTTATTAATTTATGTGGTATACATGTGTCAATTGATGTCGATACTATCTCTTTGAAATCATTCCCCAACTTTTCTACGCTTACGTGATTATATCGGAAGGAGTGAAGATTGTGTCTTAAAACGACGTTAAGAGCATTTTTATCAGCTTCTTTAAATAGATATACTTTGCGTTTCTTTTTGATGGTTGTAGGTGTTACGGCATTCATCCCAGCAGCAACTGCCTTGTGGTCGCTAATCCCTGTATTCGTCACGATACTATTTGTCCATGATTATTTGTTGCTAAGAGATGAAGTATGGTATCGAAACCATTTACACTTCGAGTGGGCTCATGAACTGTATGACTGGGGTACCTATTTGAAATGAGACTCAAGTTTTGTTTGAAATGTTCAGCAACTATATCTTCTGAGTCGGGGGGAGGGGGGGGGGCGGTAAAACGATGCAATTAGTAGTTTAGTCCAATTGTGAGGTATTACCTCTACCCATATTATTTCGCAGTAACTATATACTTGAATTTCACCACAAGGCAAACTACTTCTGACAACAATAAACACTCCACCACCAACTGTATTTAATCTATCCTTTCTGAACACTGTTAGAAAAAATTTCGGCTATATTTCCGACTGTAGCCAGCTTTGTGTACCTATAATTATCTGAGCTTCATTGTTTTCTATTAGGGCTTGGAGCTCTGGTTCTTTCACAACACAGCTGCGACAATTTTAACTACAATACCGATCCCTTCTACAGCTAACAGTGTTTTACCTGTCCCCTTTTAGACGGACGCCCTTTCTGTGGTTTCCTGAAACCCTGTAACCTAAAAAACCGCCCAGTCCCTTCCACAAAGGCCCAGCTACCCGTGTAGCCGCCTCCTGTGTGTAGTGGACTCCTGATCTATTAAGCGGAAGCTGGAAACCCACAAAGCGATGGCACAAGTCAAGAAATCTGTAGCCTGCACGGCCACAGAACCGCCTGAGCCTCTGATTCAGACCCTGCACTCGGCCCTGCACCAAAGAACCACAGTCGGTTCTATCGACAATGCTGCACATTGGGAGCTCTGCCTTAATCCCGCAAGCAAGACTGGGCAGTCTTTACCACTTCCGTTAGCCGCCCGAACCCAGAGAGAATCTTCTCCGATCCAAAGTGACACACATCATTGGTACCGACATGAGCCACTGCCTGCAGTTGGCTACACCCTTTACTCTTCATGGCATCCGGAATCACCATTTCCACATCCGGAATGACTCCCCCCGGTATGCACACGGAGTGCACACTGGATTCCTTCCCCTCCTTGGCAGCCGTGTTCCTAAGAGGTCCCATTACGCGCCTAACGTTGGAGCTCCCAACAACTAGCAAAAGGTGAACAAGGTCCTCAAGGATAGAAGCATACTTGTAGAGGTAAAGGTGGATAAATGGGCCCCCACTCTGTTTTCTTTATATAACACCTTTTTTTTAGTATAATCACCTAAAATTAACATAAAACATCTCTCTAGTATGTCCTGCAATAGTTACGACATGTTTTAGTCCAACTTTTTAATATTTAAAACAAAATTTTAGCCGGCCGCTGGTGGCCGAGCGGTTCTGGCGCTACAGTCTGGAACCGCGCGACCGCAACGGTCGCAGGTTCGAATCCTGCCTCGGGCATGGATGTGTGTGTTGTCCTTAGGTTAGTTAGGTTTAAGTAGTTCTAAGTTCTAGGGGACTTATGACCTCAGCAGTTGAGTCCCATAGTGCTCAGAGCCATTTGAACAATTTGAACAAAATTTTATTTTTTTTCCTGATACTCTGCAATTTGTTGCGTCAAGAATTTGTGCTGGTAATATGGGCCCCAAGGTAGTTTGAAATAAAAAGAAACAAAAATTTGAAAAATATAATTTTATTTAATTTTTCTGTATAATGAAAGAAAGATTCACTCTGAACATTGTTAATTAGTCTACTGGTGGGATGATTTTCACTGCCTACGCCTAGCCTATTTACAATATTCACACACATAAGCATCTTTCTCGCATCCAGCGCATTCGTTTTGAGCCCACATCTCACAGGCTATACACTGGACCCACAGTTCACCTTTTGTGTCCTTTGAAAAAATCCCATCACAAAATAGACATACAGCGTCATCAACATCACGGACAGAAACATCAACTTTTTATTTCTTATGCAAAGCTGGTAGGCCAGGCGCCTGACGTCATTTCTGGTAAGGCCGTAGAATTTGGATTCCATAATGAGAAGATATTTAACCAGTTCGTCCTGAAGTCCCTGTGGTGAAACCGGTGGAAAGCCTTTGGAACGAGGGACAGAGTACACTTTAACCGCTTTTTTCAACCCCATTTTTTTCTCTTTAGTAGCTACAATAGCATTTGCCATATTTGCTTTGTCCCACGATTGCCATTTCGATTTTTTTGGGGGTACAAGATGTGTTCGAGTCATCTGAAACATAAAGAGTAGCAATATCTAATTGATTTTACGGGGCCCATAATACCAGCAGCAAAAGGGGCCCATATATCCACCCTCGCCATCTTAGGAAAGACGATCTTGCCTACGATTAGTTTGGTTCGCAACCGACGTTAATTAACGTAAAACGGTACCCCAACAGCAAGCCAAATACGTACCTCACCTTAGTTCTACTAATAACATGTTTTGAGTTTTATTCAAGTAAACACTAACCTTTCAAACTTTTGATGACAGCGAAAAAATTCACAGCACAACTACTCACAAACCATGACAGCTACTACGTCTGCGCACTGTACAGTGAAGTTTGGTAACTAGTTGTAGTAGTTCATGTGCTCTCCGCTAGAATTCGTGGCCTGTACTTCCAAATATGTAGGGGGCCCATAATACCAGCAGGGGCCCATTTTTCCACCTTTGCCTCTATTGCTCCATTGTGGCTCCCAGAGTGACGACACCACGTAGGAAATGCCACGAAGAAATTCCCATAACGCTCAGTGTGTTACTAGCTGTCGATGTGTACTTGATTCTTGACGAAAACGGTTGTACACAGTTATTACTGGGAGAAATTCCTTACGTACTATGGTGGGCTTAAAAAGAGCAAATTACCTTTGTTCAAATTATGGTATATCTCTTCTGCCGTTTATGCCAGCTATGCTGAATAATAGTCATTGACGGAAAGTAGTGTCGAATTGTGCACAATAAATACAGCTATTGGTTTCACCACGAATTTCAACAACGTTTCCTCCGCCGGCCATGACCGTTCCGACGACTGTTGCAGGGCAGAACACGCAAACGGCCACATGTCGGATGAGCATAAAACGTGACTCATCTGAAAATGCCTTCTGTCGTCATTCAGTGGAGTTCCAGTTGTGGTGGAAATGGAAATGTCGTGTGGCTAGGGCCTCCCGTCGGGTAGACCGTTCGCCTGGTGCAGGTCTTTCGATTTGACGCCACTTCGGCGACCTGCGCGTCGATGGGGATGAAATGATGAGGATTAGGACAACACAACACCCAGACCCTGAGCGGAGAAAATTTCCGACCCAGCCGGGAATCGAACGCGAGCCCTTAGGATTGTCAGTCTGTCACGCTGACCACTCAGCTACCGGGGCGGACTCCAGTTGTGGTAATGGCGTGCACACTGTAGCCTCCGTCGCGCGATGAACAGCTGTCAACATGGTTGCGTGAACGAGTTTCCTGCTGCGGAGGCACCCGCGCAGCAACGTTTCCTGGACGGTCGTTGAGGAGACAGTGTCAGTAGCCCCTTTGTCCATCTGGACAATCACTTTGTAATATTTCAGGCTTTGTAGCCATAATATTGAGGTACAAGGAGCTCTTCTTACAAGGGAACCTCCCCATCGCACCCCCCTCAGATTTAGTTATAGGTTGACACAGTGGATAGGCCTTGAAAAACTGATCAATCGAGAAAACAGGAAGAAGTTGTGTATAACTATGAAAAAATAAGCAAAATATACAAACTGAGTAGTCCATGTGCATGATAGGCAACATCAAGGACAATGTGAGCTCAGGAGCGCTGTGGTCCCGTGGTTGCGTGAGCAGCTGCGGAACGAGAGGTACTTGGTTCAAGTCTTGCCTCAAGTGAAATGTTTAATTTTTTATTTTCAGTTTATGTGACAAACTCTTATGTTTTCATCACTTTTTGGGAGTGATTATAGCATCCACAAGAAAACGTAAATCGGGCAAGGTAGAAGGATCTTTTTATCCATTCGCCAAGTGTACACGTTAGATGGGTCGACAACATATTCCTGTCATGTGACGCACATGCCGTCACCAGTGTCGTATAGAATATATCAGACGTGTTTTCCTGTGGAGGAATCGGTTGATCTATGACATAGGGATCAAATGTTTTCGGTTCCCATTGGAGAGACACGTCCTTTTGTCTACTAATCGCACGGTTTTGCGTTGCGGTCCCAAAACACATTCACCAAACTTATTATAGTGAACAGAGATGTCAATGAACGGACAGATCTTAACTTTGCGAAAATAAAAACAGTAAACTTTTCACTCGAGGGAAGACTTGAACCAAGGACCTCTCGTTCCTCAGCCGCTCACGCTAACCACGGGACCACGGCGCCCTTAATTTCACACTCTCCTTGATGTTGCCTACCTTGCACATGGACTACTCAGTTTGTATATTTTGCTTATTTTTTCATAGTTCCACACAACTTCTTTCTGTTTTCTCGATTGATCTGTGTTCAGTTTTTCAAGGCCTATCCACAGTGCCAACTTATAACTAAATCTGAGGGGGGTGCGATGGGGAGGTTCCCTTGTTAGAGCTGCTGAGAAGACAGCAGTGGCAATATGACGTGATGTGGTGTGAGGTACCGATGACAGATGATTTGTGCGGTACGGGTATCGTGCGAAAGACCGCCTAAGTTGTGATCCTTCTCCGCGGTTGGCTACTGCGTTCTGAAGCTGCACGCCAAAATGATAATTTTCCGTTATTAATATCAGAAAAACTGACGAGCGTATTTACTTGCATTTCATATTAAAGCATCTGTGAATAGCGTGTTGTCTTTCCATTATTTCACATGTATCACTAACCATCAGAATAACAAACAACTGATAAACGAAAAGGCACACGAAGCACTTCGGAGTTCTTCGTATCGCGCCTGAATTTGATGGTGGGCGAAGTGATCCGCTGTAAGGTCACAGCTGGTTCGCCATCAGGTTAAGACTTTATTAGCAATGTAAGGTTATAAGAACTTATAGTTCGGAACAGTGCGATACCAATTTCGAAAATACGCAGTTCATTATTTTGTTGAAGAATGGAAATTATTTGTGATTATAAAGTGGAATGTAATTTTGAAGTTTCTCCTTCTGTGCCAATAAGAAGCGATTGGCATCCCATACAAACAAATTGGAAATTTAATATTTGACATAATATCAATTCCTCGCTAAGAGTTTCTTACAGGCTGAAGTTAACGGATTCACGACCTGCGTGCTTTTTTCTGTGCAGGGGACAACAACTGTACAAGACTGCAGGTTCGTGAACATTTATAAGAACTTCAACTCAGAGCGGTGGGAGCAAGTAGACACCTCGCGTGTACTGCAATCTTAGTGCAAATGAGATCAGTGACACGTCATCTGCGGTAACACAGAGGAGGTGTGAAGGAGGGAAATTTTCGGGAGAAAGTTTTATCATACACACGTATACATTACCCTGTCATCTGTGGCCCTTAGTGCATCACAGTTGCCTCGGAGCCGGTTTTTTCGGAAATGCCTTCAGCCGTGGCTCGAACGCCAGTGCCCGTGCCCCTTTGGACCTCAGATAATTCACTCGACTGCACTGTTTTCCGCACCCACCCAAGACATTCATAAAATAGGGTGAAGACAAATTCGTCAACTCGGACTTCGCAGCACTATTACGTACAGTTTGTTTGTTGTTGTGGTCTTCAGTCCTGAGACTGGGTTGATGCAGCTCTGTATGCTACTCTATCCTGTGCAAGCTCCTTCATCTCCTAGTACCTACTGCAACCTACATCCTTCTGAATCTGGTTAGTGTATTCACCTCTTGGTCTCCCTCTACGATTTTTACCCTCCACACTGCAATGCAATGCTAAATTTGTGATCCCTTGATGCCTCAGAACATGTCCTACCAACCGGTCCCTTCCTCTAGTCAAGTTGTGCGACAAACTCCTCTTCTCCCCAATTCTATTCAATACCTCCTCATTAGTTATGTGATCTACCCATCTAATCTTCAGCATTCTTCTGTAGCACCACATTTCGAAAGCGTCTATTCTCTTCTTGTCCAAACTATTTATCGTCCACGTTTCACTTCCATACCTCGCTACACTCCATACAAATACTTTCAGCAACGACTTCCTGGCACTTAAATCTATACTCGATGTTAACAAATTTCTCTTCTTCAGAAACGCTTTCCTTGCCTTTCCCAGTCTACATTTTATATTCTCTCTACTTCGACCATCATCAGTTATTTTGCTCCCACAAATAAAAAAAACTCCTTTACTACATTAAGCGTCTCATTTCCTAATCTAATTTCCTCAGCATCACCCGACTTAATTCGACTACATTCCATTATCCTTGTTTTGCTTTTGTTGAGGTTCACCTTATATCCTCCTTTCAAGACACTGTCCATTCCGCTCAGCTGCTCTTCCAAGTCCTTTGCTGTCTCTGACAGAATTACAATGTCATCGGCGAACCTCAAAGTTTTTATTTCTTCTCCATGGATTTTAATAAGTGCTCCGAATTTTTCTTTTGTTTGCTTTACTGCTATCTCAATATACAGATTGAATAACATCGGGGATAGGCTACAAACCTGTCTCACTCCCTTCACAACCACTGCTTCCCTTTCATGCCCCTCGACTCTTATAACTGCCATCTGGTTTCTGTACAAATTGTAAATAGCCTTTCGCTCCCTGTATTTTACCCCTGCCACCTTTGAAAGAGAGTATTCCAGTCAACATTGTCAAAAGCTTTCTCTAAGTCTACATATGCTGGGAACGTAGGTTTGCCTTTCCTTAATCTTTCTTCTATGGTGAGTCGTAAGGTCAGTATTGCCTCACGTGTTTCAATGTTTCTACGGAATCTAAACTGATCTTCCCAGAGGTCAGTTTTTCCATTCGTCTGTAAAGAATTCGCGTTAGTATTTTGCAGCTGTGACTTGTTAAACTGATAGTTCGATAATTTTCACATCTGGGCCAAATGGCTCTGAGCACTATGGGACTTAACATCTGTGGTCATCAGTCCCCTAGACCTTAGAACTACTTAAACCTAACTAACCTAAGGACATCACACACATCCATGCCCGAGGCAGGATTCGAACCTGCGACCGTAGCGGTCACGCGTTTCCAGACTGAAGCCCGTAGAACCGCACGGCCACACCGGCCGGCTAATTTTCACATCTGCCAACACCTACCTTCTTTGGGATTGGAATTATTATATTATTCTTGACCTTACATAATAGCAATACAAAAACGTCTGTCACAAAATTTCGGCCTGCACATTTTTCCGCCAGTATATGGACGTTGTAATCCGGAGACCCGGCAGTACCGTAATCACATGTACGGCAACTGCTTTAGTCAGGAGAGACCGGTAGGTCTGTGCAGTTGGTGTAGTGGATTGTGTTCTGGGTTTGCATGCAGGATATTGAGGGTTCGAGTCTGGATCAGGACGTATTTGTTGTTATTTGCCAATTTCATTCTGTCATGCAGTACTGTAATACACATTGTTTCATAACCCACACCTATTCTATATTTACAAGGGAATGGAAGTGATGTTTCCACATATCCATCGATTATAGTGATATTAATAATTCTAGTGATAATGGTAGTAACGCATGGACATAGTAAACAGCATGCACTGTACATTGTTGAAAGGCATAATTATAGGTTCCTGGGTGATATTACATAGAAATGGCAGCCGAGTTTGGAGACTACTTGCAAGGCACTATACTGGTGACGTAAGGTCCTAACGAAATGTAATGGACCTGAACGTGACAAGACTAATAGCTGGTATTAATCGATGGGAGCACTGGGGCAGGGTAAACAAAAAACTGGTTTGGAAACTAGCAGACGCAGTGGTACGAAAAAACTCGCGTCCACAACGTGCGAAAGACTTCTTTAAAACCTGGCCAAAGAAAACGATTACACTTCCATTTCTGTGTTCGTGGTACGTAAGTGCAAATGTTTTGTAGAAGCTCAACTGTAATCGCTGTATGACGATTAAGACACCAGGTAACTTACCACGCAGACTACATTTAGTAATTTAAAACAAACACGCCTCCAGCCAGAAGCGTACCCTCGACCTCCTACATGCAAACCAAAAACGCTGTCCCCTGCACCAACTGCAGAGAGCTACTGGTAACTCCTGACGGAAAAATGTGTGAGGCGAAATTTTGTGAGAGACATTTTTGAGCTGCTATTATGTGAGGAATCGTACTGCGATGTCCGAGTATGTGAATTTTTCTTCACCCTGCATATCCTCGACTGCTGGCGTTGCCACTTGTGGTTACTGCACGTTGATGTCGAACATAGGCGGTAATCACATTAATGCAACTAAACTGTGCATCAAGTTTCGTACTTGTACTGCTGCATCGAAGTCAACATATGTCCTGCGAACAGGTCCACAGCTTCTTCTTGTACTTTCCCTCAAGGACAGGGCGTTTCACCCGTTCCGGCCTCCTTCCATCTTTTCCTCGGTGGATCGACGTCTCTCTCACCCCTGGTACGTGCAATCACTCTACTCGGGGCAGTCAGTTTTTCTATATTTTATCCACGTGATTTTCCCATTTTTCCTGTAATCGGTTATCTTGTCATTCAGGACGATCGTTTTAAGCTCCTGACAAGTATAGTCATTCCTTATTCTGTACTATCTTGAACATCCTTTTACTGATCTTAAATATCACATTTCCAGTGCATGTGTTTATCGTTCTTATTTTCACTTTACCCGTGATTCCTTATTATACATTAAACTAGGGACTACTGCTGTTATGTAAAAATACACTAAGTTCAAATGGTTCAAATGGCTCTGAGCACTATGGGACTTAACTTCTGAGGTCATCAGTCCCCTAGACTTAGAACTACTTAAACCTAACTAACCGAAGGACGTCACACATATCCATGCCCGAAGCAGGATTCGAACCTGCGACCGTAGCGGTCGCGTGGCTCCAGACTGAAGGGCCTAGAACCGACGGGCACACCAGCCGGCTCCACTGAAGTCTCTTTACGAATATTCTTTAATGTCCTTCTTTAGGTTCCACGCAGAAGCATATTCTTAATTTGTTCTTTACTTCAGTGCTTCTATCATACGATTTACCAAATCCTACATAATATTTTTCCGTAAATGACGAGCTACGTTCTCACGTTATTTTTTTTCCCTGAATGCCTTTACTTTCGTCTTCAGTTACGTTTACTGGCAATTTGGGGAACCCAGCGTACCAAGATATGCAGAACATCCCCTGTTTTCCCAAAGGTCATTTGGTCGCCAGCATGTAAAAGAGTCGATATACTTTTATCAGTCCCTGCGAGGGGTCTTCAATAAGTAATGCGACACTTCTCTCCTGGAAACAGGTTGTTTTAATTCAGGTTTCCAGTACACCATGTTATTCCCTACTCTTTTGGCAGTCAAACCCTACTTTTAAAATGATCTCCGATCAGTCCGACGGCCTTACGCCACCTTACTGCGAGGGTGTTTATGCCCGCATGGTATCGCTCAACCGGTCGACGTCGGAGGAAACTTGTTGCTGCATAGATAATCTCTTCATCGTCCATGTACTGTTTCCTGCGGGGTGCATCCTTCACTGTGGCAAACAGATGGAAGTCGGAACTTGTGAGATCCGGGCTGTGGAGTGGATGAATAAGAATTCAATGAGGTTTTGTGACCTCCTCTCGAGTGTACAGACTTGTCATGGAGAAGGAGAAGTTCGTTTGCATTTTTATGCCGACGAACACTCTAAGGCTGTTTCTTCAATTTCCTGACGTAGCACTTCATAGTTGATCGTTGCACCATGACGGAGGACATCAACCAGGATAATCCCTTCAGAGACCCAGAAGACTATCGCCATGACAGTAACAGCTGACCGTGCAGCTTTCAACTTTTTCATCGGAGAAGAGGTGGTGTGGCGCAACGGTATGTACTGCGGTTTTGTTTCCGGTTAGAAGTGTGAAACGTCCCCTTAGAAAAATTAATGAATTACTGTGCTGGTAAACCCCTTACGTTATTTGATTTTCAAACAGCTGAGTAAAACTGAACATGCTCAGACATTTCTCTCTTTACTTATTCTGCTCATCAATAAACTGACACACAATATTTATAGCGCAACGCAATCTGACTTTCTATAATCCCTACAAAAGAATGGCCCTGACTAACAATAACCTACCCCTTTCATGAGTCACTTACCTCACAAAAATCTTCATTTCTGGAACTACTGCAATACAGCGAGCGCCACTACTGCCAGCTAAATAAAAGATTCTAGCTACTGAAGGCACTAACTACTAATAGGCATAGTTAGCAAATGAAAGATTTTGATAGAGGACAAACAATGTATTTACCTCAATAGTGTTCAAAAGTCTTTATATATTACTCTGATGGACACACGTCCAGATCATCCGCTCTCAAAACTTCGCCCTCTCTCTCCCCTCATCCACCACTGCTGGCGGCTCACCTCCAACTGCGCAACGCTACGCACTGTTCACATCCAATTTCCCAACACTATAATAGCGACTATTACAACAATGCTAACCAGCCACAGACTTCACACAGCACAGTGATTTTCATATAGAGCGCTGCGTGGCGTTACCAACATAAAAACCTAAACAGCCTACTTACAAGTGATCAAGTCATGTTTCGTTGTCTGTGACGATGTTCGACAAAAAATTATCACCATCAGCTTCGTAACCGTTAAGCAATTCCGCACAGATGGTTCCACGTTGCTGGTTATAGTCTTGTGTTGGGCGACGAGGAACCCAAGCGATGGACGAGTGTGTTAGTGCAAACAGAGACGTCCAGTTATATATATATATATATATATATATATATATATATATATATATATATATATATATATATATATAACGTTACCGCTGGATATGTTTCGTAAACCACATCAAATACTGACGAACCGATTCCACAGACCGAACGTGAGGAGAGGGGCTAGTGTAATTGTTTAATACAAACCATACAAAAATGCACGGAAGTATCTATTTTAACACAAACCTACGTTTTTTAAAATGGAACCACGTTAGTTTTGCTAGCACATCTCAACATATATATAAATACGTAATCAGTGCCGTTTGTTGCACTGTAAAATGTTGATTACATCCGGAGATATTGTAACCTAAAGTTGACGCTTGAAACATTGTCCTCACTTCATTGCAGGGGCCCAAACAGCTGAAACATACATCGCGTTTCTACAGAATGATCTGCCAACGTTGCTCGAAAATGTCCCACTGGAAACGCGTCGACGTATGTGGTATCAGCATGATGGTGCACCTGCACATTCCGCAATTAACACTAGCCTGACCCTTGACAGGATGTTCGACGGGCGTTTCATAGGACGTGGAGGACGCATAAATTGGCCAGCCCGTTCTCCTGATCTTACACCTCTGGACTTCTTTCTGTGGGGTACGTTAAAAGACAATGTGTACCGTGATGTGCCTACAACCCCAGAGGATATGAAACAACGTATTGTGGCAGCCTGCGGTGACATTACACCAGATGTACTGCGGCGTGTACGACATTCATTACGCCAGAGATTGCAATTGTGTGCAGCAAATGATGGCCACCACATTGAACATCTATTGGCCTGACATGTCGGGACACACTCTATTCCACTCCGTAATTGGAAACGGAAACCACGTGTGTACGTGTACCTCACCCCTCATGGTAATGTACATGTGCGTCAGGGAAAAAGACCAATAAAAAGGTGTTAGCATCGGTCTGTGGAATCGATTCGTTAGTATTTGATGTGGTTTACGAAATATATCCAGCGGTAATGTTAGGTGACTAAGATCCGTCAATCACCTCGAATGAGAGTGTCCGCACCTTCCAAAATTGCAGCCGTGTACGGCCGGCCAGCACGTGGGAGACGGGACGAGTGTGCGTCAGCTTGTGAAGATGACAGACGCCCCGCCCAACTACTCACCGTGCTTTTGTTCAGTATCAGTCTGTAGGCGCCTATGAATACATACGATGTTCTGGTTTCCGCAAAAAGAAACGCAGTGACATCTCTCTGCTTGGAAAGCACCTCCGTTACAGACACCAATTTGAAGGCTACGTATATGACCTCATGTATAACACTGTGTGAGCTGAATTTCGACAATTGCGTAAAAATGTTCTATAAAATTCTTAAAAGTTATAAATAAAAATCATGGACTGTGCGGCTGGTCCCGACGGAGGTTCGAGTCCTCCCTCGGGCATGGGTTTGTCCTTAGGATAAATTAGGTTAAGTAGTGTGTAAGCTTAGGGAATGATGGCCTTAGCAGTTAAGTCCCATAACATTTCACACACATTTGAACAAATGAAAATACCAGTTACCGGAAAGCAAATTTAACGGCAACCTCAGTTATCTGAAAGTAACAGATGTTAGTTTGAAATGACTGAGTGGCGACCGTGCCAGGGTGCTGAGTACCGCAGGGCACGATGCCGGTGCCGGCTGTGCTGGAGCAGAGGGCGCCGAGCCCCCTCGCCTTGCCGTCCCGCGTCCCAGGCAGGTTGCCAAGCGCCTGCAGGTGCGGGCAATTAGCGGTGAAAGGCCGCGAGCGATCCTCGGATCCGCGCCCGCAGAAAAAGCCCGCCTGTCCCCGTGCCGAGACCAACTGGAAATTTGCGGTCTGGCGCGAGGCGAGGCGAGCTGTTAATGACAAACAGGCTCAGCTCTGTGACCACCGTGCGCCCCTGCTGCCTTCTCTGCCGTGTCCGGCACGAAATGAGCCCCGCTGTTAACAGTTACGGGAGCGCGCTTCGGCAGCAGCCGGACAGCCACCTGCTGGACCCTGGAGGCCCGTGTCAAGGGCTCTCGTAACGGCTGGCCCTTCATCGACTTTTAAGGAACTGACCGAACAGGGCCGTATTCAGGTGCTATAGACCCCTAGGCTAAACACTCACACAGTCTTTTTTTCTCAGTTTGTTGCTCTGAATTATCTCAGTGTACTCGCTAATGTATTGTTCGATTCCATTCGATTCAGTTTTCATTCCACAGACACAAAAAAATTAGATGATTCTCGTGGGTGTAGAACATGTCAGAAAATTCAAAATGGTTCAAATGGCTCTGAGCACTATGGGACTTAACTTCTGAGGTCATCAGTCCCCTAGAACTTAGAACTACTTAAACCTAACTAACCTAAGGACATCACACACATCCATGCCCGAGGCAGGATTCGAACCTGCGGCCGTAGCAGCAGCGCGGTTCCGGACTGAAGCGCCTAGAACCGCTCGGTCACAGCGGCCGGCTGTCAGAAAGTATAACATAAAAAGATTTGAGTATAATACTTACTACCTTGATCATTTGTCAACCACTCGCTCACAGAAAGTTCCGTACCTAAACACTGGAAAATTGCTCAAGTCACACAAAGGAGTAATCCGCTGAATTACAGGCCCATATCGCTAACGTCGATTTGCAGTAGGGTTTTGGAACATATACTGTTTCCGATCATTACGAATTACCTCAAAGAAAACGATTTATTGACACATAGCATGGATTCAGAAAATATCGTTCTTGCGAAAAACAACTAGCTATTTATACTCATGAAGCAATGAGTGCTATCGACCTTGGATGCAAACTGATTCCATATTTTTAGATCTCCAGAAGGCTTTCGATACCGTTCCTCAGAAGCGCCTTCCAACCAAACTGCGTGCCTATCGAATATCGTCTCAGTTGTGCAATTGGATTCGTGATTTCCTGTCAGAAGGGTCACAGTTCGTAGTAAAAGACGAAAAGTCATGGATTAATACTAAAGTAATCTCCGGGGCTCCCCAAGGAAGTGTTATAGACCATATATTGTTCCTCATCCATATTAATGACATAGGGGACAATCTGAGTAGCCCTCTTAGATTGTTTGCACATGATGCCGTCATTTACCGTCTTGTAAAGTCATCCTATGATCAAAACGAATTGAAAACTGATTTAGATAAGACATCAGTATGGTGCAGAAAGTGTCAGTTTATCCTGAATATAGAAACGTGTGAAGTTATTCACACGAGTACTAAAAGAAATCCGCTAAATTTCGATTATGCGTTAATTCATACAAACTTGACGGCTGTAAATTCAACTAAATAATTAGCGATTACAATTACACTGCTGGCCACCGTAAATGCAACACCCTGAAGGAAGCATCCGATTCAAGTGAAATTTACACCATGGGTTTGCAGCGATGAGATGTGCAACTGATTAGAATTTCAGCGCAGACGCACATCACGCGCGCCTGTGGCGCCACCTCATAGCGCCATTTCTTGGCGATTTCGACTAGTGTACGTTCGGCACGTGTGTTTACCTTGTGGTTGTTTCACACGACGATCAGTTATGCCTCGTAGACAACAGCGAACATCTTTTGATCAAGTATCCGAGTTCGACAGAGGAAGGATAGTGGCTTACCGATATTGTGGATTATCATACAGAGAAATCGCTAGTCGTGTTGGACGAAACCAAACAACTGTAATGCTGATATGTGACCGTTGGATGCAGGAGGGTACGACGGACCGACGTGGTCGATCGCATTCACCTCGGTGCACCACTGCACGTGCTGATAGGCAAATTGTGCGCATGGCAGTGACGGATCGCTCAGTGACATCCCGAACCATAGCACAGCACATTGCGTCTGTAACGCATCATCCAGTGTCTGCGCGTACCATTCGACACCGTTTACAGCAGAGTGGTCTGTCCGCAAGACGTCCATTGCTTCGTCTACCATTGACGCAGAACCACAGACGTCTCCGTCGCCAATGGTGTCATGACAGACGGATGTGGACGGCAGAATGGAATGACGTTGTCTTTACTGACGAGGCACGCTTCTGTCTGCAGCACCACGATGGTTGGATTCGAGTGTGGAGACACCGTGGAGAGAGGATGCTGGACAGCTGCATTATGCACCGCCACACTGGTCTTGCACCGGGTATTATGGTATGGGGCGGTATTGGATATTACTCTCGCACGCCTCTAGTACGCATTGCCGGTACTTTAAATAGCCGGCGCTACATATCCGAGGTGCTGGAGCCAGTTGTCCTTCCTTACCTTCAGGGCTCGGCCACAGCCATATTTCAACAGGATAATGCGCGACCACACGTGGCACGCATTGTTCAAAGGCTCTTCGTCAATAACCAGATTGAATTGCTTCCCTGTGCGGCTCGCTCTCCGGATCTTTCGCCGATAGAAAACATGTGGTCCATGGTTGCTCAACGAGTGACCCAGATTACATGCCCAGCTGCCACACCAGATGATCTTTGGCAACGTGTGGAAGCTGCTTGGGCTGCTGTACCCCAGGAAGACATCCAACGTCTCTTTGACTCAATGCCGAGACGTGTGGCAGCGGTGATCTCCAACAATGGCGGCTACTCTGGCTACCGATTCTGGCAGGAACCACATGTCACGGACGTCTGTAAACGTAATCATTTGATACTTGGTCAACATGTTATCTACAAAATAAATCTTGTTGTGCTACCTCTTGTCTTTCTTGGTGTTGCATTTACGGTGGCCAGCAGTGTACAAATAACCTACATTGGAACGCTCACATAGATAATGCTGTGGGTAGAGCAAACTAAAGACTGTGATTCATTGGCAAAACAAGTAGAAGGTGCAACAGGTCTACTAAAGAGATTGCTAACACCACGCTTCTCCGCCCTAGCCGACAGGAGTGGCCAAGAGGCTCTAGGCACTACAGTCTGGAACCGTGCGACCGCTACGGTCGCAGGTTCGAATCCTGCCTCGGGCATGGATGTGTGTGATGTCCTTAGGCTAGTTAGGTTTAAGTAGTTCTAAGTTCTAGGGGACTGATGAACTCAGCAGGTAAGTCCCATAGTGCTCAGAGCCATTTGAACCATTTTTCTCCGCCCTATTCTGGAGTATTGCTGTGCGGTGTGGGATCCGATCAGGTGGGACTGAAGAATGACATCGTGAAAGTTCAAGGAAGGGCTGCTCGTTTGGTACTATCACGAAATAGGGGAGATAGCGCCACAGACATGATACGTGAATTTGAGTGGCAATCATGAAAACAAAGGTGTTTTCGTTGCGACGGGATCTTATAATGAAATTTCAATCACCAGTTTTCCCCTCCGATTGCGAAAATATTCTGTTGGTACCCATCTGTATAGGGAGAAATCATCACCACGATAAAATAAGAGAAATCAGGGCTGTCACGAAGAATTTAAGTGCTCGTTTTCCCAGCGCGTCGTTCGAGAGTGGAACGGTAGAGAGACAGCTTGAAGGTGGTTCATTTAACCCTCTGCCAGTAACTTTATTGTGAATGGCAGAGTAATCACGTAGTTGAAGATGTAGACGTAGATTGTCAAACTAGGTGAATATAATACAGTAAACTGGAACTGCTAAAATTTACAGAATTAATACGCTGTCATAATGAAACATTGTTATGCACTATTCATAAAAATATCCTACACAAAATACCTAATCTTGACTGTTGTGACCAAGTGCTGTCAAAACTTAAATCTAACAGACAATTTTACTTAAGCTGACCTAACAGTCTCTGTCAAGATATTCATCTACAGAGTAGAAGGAGTTCCCTATCAAAAAGTCTTTCCAACTCTGTTTAAACAGTGCTTTATCTGAAACCAAGTTTTTAATGGTTGCTAGCGATTGTGTGTTCCTGAATATTGGGCCCCTTTTTGAACGAAGGTAAGTGATTTTAAGTCTTTATGTAGATTGTTCTTATTCCTAGTATTCATACTATGTATTGAGCTATTGGTTTAAATTAGAAATATATCACTTGCAACAAATTTACTGAGAAGCAGTGGTTAGAATACAAAGGTCCTTGAAGAGGATTCTAAATGATGTTCTTGAATTTACACCACAAATGATTCTTATTACACGCTTTTGCACGCTAAAAACTTTTGCTTGGTTTGATGAGTTACCCCAGAATATGATCCCGTATGAAATAATAGAATGAAAGTAAGCAAACTATTCAAGATTTTTTATATTTATATCTCCTACATCTGACATCATTTTCATTCTAAAGACTGACTTATTTAGGCGCTTAAGCAATTCTGTGGTATGCCCTTCCCAACTGAATTTATTATTGAGCTGTAATCCGAGGAATTCAACACTGTCCACCTCTTCGATCTGCATGTCTTCATATGTTATACACGTGCTGGGAGGAAATCTCTTACATGTTATGAACTGCATATAGTGGGTGCTTAATGACAGTGAAAATTTGATTAGCAGCTATTTCTAAATCTGTACTTGACTTGCTACTTATTGCAATGTTTGTATCATCTGCCAACAAATCAAATTTAGCATCCGGCAATGTAACAGGCGAGAGGTCATTAATGTACACAAGAAAAAGCAATGGACCTAAGGTGGAACCTTGAGGAACAGGACGTGTAATTAATTCCCAATCAGATGAAGACTGCTTACTGCACAGGTATTTCGCAACGACGTCCTTTTTTTCCTGAGTTAGATAAGACTCAAATCATTTCGCAGCAATGCCAGTGACACTGTAATATTCTAATTTACTTACGAGAATGGTGTGGTTCATACAGTCAAAGGTTTTTGACAGGTAATGAGACAATGAAAAAATAGTAAAAAACTTGTACGTGAAATGTATTCGCATTTGCGAATACGAACAACCATCAGCCATATAAGGGAAAGACGACAGTGAAAATTTGTCCCGGAGCACGATCTCCCTAATTTGGTCTGCATAATATTGTTTTTAGTGGTTGCACCGGGCGTATGTGAATGCTCTCACTTACACAATGTTCCCATTGGTTATATCTGCGGTAACTAAATGTTGATTGCATAATTGTTTTATCTTCATTACGTTATACGCTCTATTTAGAATCACTGCAGCAGCCTTGAACTCATTGGTTACGGTAGGATGTGTCATTAGACGTATTAGCCGCTGTGTCTACTGTAAGGTTCTTCCTGCAAGTCTTGTGCTATTTTCGGTATTTCCGCGCTAACTGTAGTGCCGTGTTTTGTATTCATCTACATCTACATGTACATGGATACTCTGCAAATCACATTTAAGTGCCTGGCAGAGGGTTCATGGAACCACCTTCGCAATTCTCTATTATTCCAGTCACGTATAGCGCGCGGAAAGAACTAACACCTATATCGTCCCGTACGAGCTCTGATTTCCCTTATTTTATCATGGTAATGGTTTCTCCCTATTTAGGTCGGCATCAATAAAATATTTTCGCATTCGGAGGGGAAAGCTGGTAATTGGAATTTCGTGAGAAGATTCCTCCATTGTAATATATTCATTTTGTGTCTGTGTGTTCTGTGTGTTTCACGTGTACAAAGCATGGACCACATAAGTGTTTTCAAAGTTTAGTACTGCAGAAGAATACTGATGACGAGATGGATTGATCGGATAACTGACGAAGTGCTACTAACTCAAACACGGGGGGAAGAAATTTGTAGCACAACCCAATTATAAATGTTTGATAAAACACAACCTCAGATATCAATGAATAGTAACTGGACGAAAATTCTGGGGAGGGGAAGGGGGGGGAGACTTTGCCGGGCTGGGACGCGGTAAAAATTCTAGAGGGAGACCAACGAGTGACTAGAGTAAGTGGGCTTCAATAGATGTAAGTTGCTGTTGTGACGTGGAGAAAAATACCCTTCCTGCGTCAAAGCAGCCTTCGAACGGGTGATCACAACAACAAGGTTGGATGTCATAATGAGTGTGTGATCTCAGATCTAGGATTTGGCTACAGAAACTGCTGTTACCTCTGAAGTCATCTGGTGGAAAGACGTGGTCTCCAAATTATTAATTCTGTAGTGATCAAAACAAATGGTTCAAATGGCTCTGAGAATTACGGGGCTTAACATCCGAGGTCATCAGTCCCCTAGAAGTTAGAACTACTTAAACCTAACCAACCTAAGGACATCACACACATCCATGCCCGAGGCAGGATTCGAACCTGCGACCGTAGCGGTCGCGCTGTAGTGCCTAGAACCGCTCGGCCACTCTGGCCGGCTACGGTAGTTGTGTTGCTCTGTATGATCACGAGAGCTGTGTTACCTAAATATTGTTCGGATGACAGTAACGTAGAGAAAACGCCGCTGTGAGTGAAAGTGATGTCTCGAGAATCTGGGCCAAGTGTCTAGCCACAGGATCAATGGAGGATCATCATAGAAGTGGCCGCGGAAGGAAAACAACAAGCCCTGACAATTGATATCTTTGTATTAGAGCATACAGAAACCATCAACACAATGCAACACGTCAACGGCGGCAGTTCCAAACAGTTGGAGGAAGGCAGGTGTCGACAAAAATAGGAAATAGACTCCATGAGGAGAGATTATGGGTCACAAGACCTCTCAAGGATCATCCTCTAAATCGGGTTCGGAGGGAAGCTGTGTCGCTTTGTGTGATATTCCTGGATGTGGCCGCCAGTATTTTCTCTTGCAAGAAGCTCCCCTTGATGCAGCTTGATACACGAAGCATATGATACAAAAGTGGAGTGACGTACAAGCAGCAGGTGGTACAGTATGTACTAATTCCCGTGGGAGAGTCCGCCAATTGTACTGAACTTGCCTCTGATTGGTCGGCACATTCGGGTATTATGCGCCAAAAAGGCTAGCTTTTCTTATTAATTATTTATATACTTTTCATTGTATTTAACACAGTTTTCAGTACGACAATCTCCTACCCTACGAGTCTACTGTTTTTAATTATTAAATTTCACTCGTTTTGAGGGACATAAGAGTAACGAAATTGCAACCGAAGTGCTTCGGACACCTTCGGGTCGCTTTGGCGCACCTAGGAGACGAAGTACTTCGGTTGCGCTAGACACTCCGTTTCAAATGTTCCAGTGGGCCGGCCGTGTATCTCTGTTTGGGACGGACATGTCGTACTCAGTATGTGAAGTTGTTAGAAAAGTTACCTTACTATTAAGAAAGCTATGTCGAGTATTGTAGAGGCCAGTGCAAAAAGTGATTATTTAAAATACAAGCAAACAGGATACATTAATGAAATGTGTCGCTTACTATCAGTGTCAGAGATTTTGCTTTTTGCTCCCTGTAGATACATAGACTAATCTGGGCATGTGACATCCCTCTAAAAAAAAAAAGTTCACGTTCGAGATGACAGCATAGCAACCTCCGCCGAAGAAGATCCCACGACCGACGAGCTGTATTCTGCGCTGGGGACAACTTTAGAAGACGACAGGTTGATGGAAAGAAAGGTTGATTGAGACTCCTATTCAGTCTCTACAGATCTCTCCAGCTTCCAGATCTGATTTCCAAAGGTCAACGTATAATTTATATTGGTCATGAAACCGGCAGCAGTGAGACACAACGCTCTTCTCTGATGACATCCGTTGCAGTCTCTACCCTGACAATACTGCTGTTCGTGTGAGAAGGCAGCGAGGACAACGTTTACGGCCTAACTGTACCTGAGATTAGAAGGAAGGTCAGCGTTGGCCGTAATATTGATGATTTATTGATAGCAAAATCGATTTTCAGTCACAGTGCTGGAAGTTAAAAATTTCACATAGCGATCAGTGAGTAAAAACCAAAAGACCACAAATACACCTGATTATAAACGAACTGTTGGAAAGAACGTACCTGTGGTGTACAAATTAAACTCATATGCACTGGTATCAAGTTATTATCAGTAACCAAAGCTAAGAAACGATCACAATAACTGAAGCCACCTATACAGCAGACCTCGGTGTGACACGGTCTTGTAACGCCCTCTATGTGGCGTGTGCAATGTGAAGATTTAACAGTACTTTATTTGGCAAGGGATTACAGCAAAATACCAAAGTGCTCTTGCAAATCATTAATTGAATATTTCAAATTTAAAATTGTACATTAAAAAAACGATAGCAAAAAAGAAAGGGGGAAATGCACATCTTGCGAACGTACGCTGGCGTGTTATTTTCAAACAACTTAAAAAAACATGTAAGAATGAAAATCAACAGGTAAAATTGTATGGTGTCAGATTAAAGGACTAGTAAAGAAGAAAAATATACAAATAACATGTCATCAAATATAACAGAATTTGTTACAGCACAGAAGCCGCCATCTGGCATAGGAAGTCAGATACAAAGTTCTAAATTTACGTAAAATATTACACTGAAACCAAGAAGTCAAATACATAAGTAGTAGTAGTTATACAATATATGTCACGATATAACAGATGAAAATGCCATGAAACATTACGCGTTATAAAAATTTTTTAGGGTGCAGACCAACAATTTTTTTATTTAACGACGTGATGATATACACATCTCATTCGTCCCGTTGGGACATGTGAACACTTTATAAATATTTCTGAGGCTTAATTACAAAATCGTCCTAATTATGAAAGCAGAATATTTTGAAAGCACATTGCGGATGCAGAGATCGTTTAGCGCACTCGTGAGTAAAAATTACTGTTACAAATTGCAAAGAATTTATTATATGTTGGCTAGAGACGAAATACGAAACTGTGGACGAAATACGCTGGCTTAGGAGGTACCTCCGCTATCACACGTATTATTTATAGTATTTATTTATAGTAAAATTTTCTCATATGATACAAACAGAACTTGGGTATAAGGAAACAGTGTTCTCTTTGAAGTATAAAAGCTTTGTCCCAAGAAATACATCGCACTCTAGTTATACACTTTTGCACAAGCACTGGGTCCGAAAACATCATACATTTACAGTTGATACCACCCTTACCAAGATACGTTTTGTTGTGCGGTTCATGTACGGCAGCAGGAAACTCGTTGTAGCAATACATGAGAGGGTAACTGGCGTGATACATCGGGTCGTAATCCTTGCACGCATTATGACTGCTCCTTTTGGCGAACAAACTGGAGCAGAATGCACGCTGACGGGCGATAATGCACGCTAGAATTGTTACAATCTTGTGAACACTTTCCTAGTGGAGCAGAGAATCAGTTGGATGGGATGGCCTCCGTACTCTACAGATCACAACTGAATTGAGAATACATGGGCCATGCTAAAGCGAGCGATTTTCAATCGTCCTCTCTCACCAAAGACCTTACAGGAAATAGGAGCCGCTGCAGAGGAATAGACAATTTGGTAAAGAGTATGCCTAACCGCATTCAAAAATGTCTCCAATTACGAAGACGGCCAACTGGTTCATAAACAATGTGTTATACAAGATAACTGTGAGAAGAAACTGTAATGTTTGTAGTGAAATCTTCTGTTATGTGGATATGTGTTTATCTTTTTTATTTTTGTTTTTTGCTGACGGTACCTGACAGAACAACATCAGTTCAGTTTCCTATTTTGATTAGTATTGACGGTAAAGCAATATGCCACATTTATTTCGACCTCTGCATTTTTTTCAACTTAAGGAAAGGTATATAACGAATAAATAAGAGTGCGTTTTCTTCCCGAATCTTCATTGAGTTTCCCTGGCTTGCTGTCCATGCATCAGCACGGCTTTAGAAAGCATCGCTCCTGCGAAACGCAACTCGCCCTTTTTTCACATGATATCTTTCGAACCATGGATGAAGGGTATCAGACGGATGCCATATTCCTTGACTTCCGGAAGCGTTTGACTCGGTGCCCCACTGGAGACTCCTAAGGTACGAGCATATGGGATTGGTTCCCAAGTATGTGAGTGACTCGAAGACTTCTTAAGAAATAGAACCCAGGACGTTGTCCTCGATGGTGAGTGTTCATCGGAGGTGAGGGTATCATCTGAAGTGACCCAGGGATGTGTGATAGGTCCGCTGTTCCTATCTACATAAATGATCTTTTGCATAGGGTGGACAGCAATGTGCGGCTGTTTGCTGATGATGCTGTAGTGTACTGGAAGGTGTCGTCGTTGAGTGACTGTAGGAGGATACAAGACGACTTGGACGGGATTTGTGTTTGGTGTAAAGAATGGCAGCTAACTCTAAATATACATAAATATAAATTAATGCAGATGAATAGGAAAAAGAATCCTGTAATGTTATACTCCATTAGTAGTGTAACGCTTGACACAGTCACGTCGATTAAATATTTGGGCGTAACATTGCAGAGCGATATGAAATGGGACAAGCATGTAATGGCAGTTGTGGGGAAGGCGGATAGTCGTCTTCGGTTCATTGGTAGAATTTTTGAAAGATGTGGTTCATCTGCAAAGGAGACCGCTTATAAAACACTAATACGACCTACTCTTTAGTACTGCTCGAGCGTTTGGGATCCCTATCAGGTCGGATTGAGGGAGGACATAGAAGCAATTCAGAGGCGGGCTGCTAGACTTGTTACTGGTAGGTTTGATCATCACGCAAGTGTTACGGAAATGCTCCAGGAACTCGGGTGGGAGTCTCTAGAGGAAAGGAGGCGTTCTTTTCGTGAATCGCTACTGAGGAAATTTAGAGAACCAGCATTTGAGGCTGACTGCAGTACAATTTTACTGCCGCCAACTTACATTTAGCGGAAAGACCACAAAGATAAGATAAGAGAGATTAGGGCTCGAGCAGAGGCATATAGGCAGTCATTTTTCCCTCGTTCTGTTTGGGAATGGAACAGGGAGAGAAGATGCTAGTTGTGGTACGAGGTACCCTCCGCCACGCACCGTATGGTGGATTGCGGAGTATGTATGTAGATGTAGATGTAGCAAATGCTTTTCTAATTCAATGAGAGTATGTGTTCGTTCATCCCTCAACATGCCTCACGCAGTCTGTGATATCATCTGTCTACGTATTTATACCCTCATTCAACCTCCCAGCTGCTCAATGTAGATTAAAATTAGAGCGTGACCGATAAGTACGTGGCAACCGTTTTGTCTTCTGCCATGATGTCAGAAGATCAATGCCGACATTTTAAAGCCAGTCTCAAGCTGGGTAGCTCAAAGTTTTTTTGTATCATAGATGTGTGACTGTCCAGTGCGTTGCGTTTTCCCTGGAGTGTGAGCAGCAACCGCCTTCGCGAGTTCGCGGCCTGGACGCCTCGCCTGACCTCACATCGGTTCGCCTCGTCCTCCAGCTCCAGACGCGTCCACCGCGTCCGCCCAGAGCACGGAGCGCGTCCGCCCCTGCTGGAGACATTTACATTGAATGGGCGGCCCCTCCCCTCCCCCTCCCCCTCCCCCTCCCGGCGTCGTGGCTGGACAGCGTCATCGCCACCTGGACCTGCCAGCCCTCTGCCCTGGACGGCCACTCGCTCACAACGCCGCTGCTCTCCCGTCACTCCCTAACACACAACCTCCTTACCTAACTCTATGCCCCTGTATCTTTCTGTACATTCTCTCTCAAATTCCTCTCCATATGTGCACAACTCTTCTCCAGCATTATCAGTAACGAAATACACATCTTTTCTTTTTCTGTCCCCAAGTGTCCATCGTAGTTGTCAGGAACCGTATTACTGAACCAACTCGCTCTTGGTCAACCATTCCTTCTTGTGGACTACAATTTCTCTTTGACTTTACATTTGCACATAACTTCATCTCTCATCTTCCGGATATGTACTGACCAGAATATCCTTCGAGATTTAGTACATTTCGCGATATCTTTCACCAGTTTAAGTTGTTGTATTTCATGGTTGTATCACGCTTTCCAACACTCTGCCTTTCTCAAAGATTCATTAGTTTTTCTTTCTTTCTTTGTTTATATCCACTTCTGCCACTGTCCACATTTCTTAACCACTGTACACTGCGCAGATGGCTGTACAAGGAATAGCACACTCTTGGCTTTGTTGCAATTAGAGAATCCTCAAATGCCTTTAAATTTGCATAGTAGGCTCTATTTCTTGCATGTGTGTTTTCTCTAAAACATAATTGCTGGTTAGGAGAAGATCTAGATATGCTGGCAACTTCTTGGCACGACTGTAATATCACCCGTATACTCGTATACGCATACCTGGATTTCATCATTATTGCACCTTTCTTGTCTAGTTTTTGTATCAGACTGTGCAGTACTAAGTTAAACAGGACTCCATCACCCTGCTTCATTCCAGCTCTAAAGTTAAAGCTCTAGAACGTTTTGTTGTTTAATCTCACTTTGCGTCGTTGATTGTTAACGCAACTAACCTCCGCAGTTTCTCACAGATGACCAGTTCGTTCAGTGCTTCACACGATGCTGGCTGGCCTGTTCACACTGTCAAAAGCTCGTTTAAAAGCAGCAAACAGGAAATAAACATCTCTGTCTTATTCATAAAATATCCCTCTCCCCATTAAAATTGTTACACCAGGAAAATTGGCAAATAACGTAACTTTACTTATTGTGTGGGTCCTGTGCAAATTTAGCACACTGAACTGTACTTATGGCAACAACAACAGCTGGGCATCGAGTCGAACTGATCTTAGATAACGGATGTAGGCAAGTCATTCCACGCTGCCTCAATTCCACTCCTTGTATCCTATGACCCGATTTTTATAGTGGCTGAAAGATCTGTAGCATCTGGTGGCCAGGGCACGATCTGAATACCCTCTTATTGAGGGAGGTCACGACATCAGAGGCAACATATAATGTTGCGTTACCTCGTTCTTTTTTTGTGTCATTAGTCTTCTGACTGGTGTGACGGGGTTTGATGACTTCCTGTCCTGTGCAAACATCTTGATCACTTGCACTCTACATCCTCAATTATTTATTGGAAGTATTCCAACCTCTGTCTTCCTTTACAGCTCGCTCTAGATTACTGTCTGAGCCCGCAACACAAGCTAAGTCATCCTGTCCCTTCTTTATTCGAGTGTTCTGCATATGTTCCTTTCTTCGCAGATTCTGTGCAGAACCTCCTCATTTCATATGAGCAACATTCGTCTGTAGCACCACATTCCAAACGCTTCGATCCTCTTTCGGTTGTCTCACAGGTCAAGGTTCACATTCTCAGAAACTGAGGTCTATCTTTGATAACAGTAGACATCTTTTTGACAGGAATGTCATCTTCGCCAGTGTTAGTCGTCTTTTATGTCCTCTTTAGCATGCAGCCCGGCGTCTCTGTTACGACATAATAATGGATATGTATCCTGTGAGAAACCTAAAAAAACGAAATGTTTTTGACTGTAACTATTTCGAATACTGGCTTACCGTCGGCCGTACTGAAAATAGTGGCCACGTCTACTTGAATTGCATTAGTGTAGCGCCGGAGATATGCCTATTTACTGACCGTAATAACCATACAAATTCCTCTAATTTGCCAATAATCGCACAGAGGGGGTTATCACGTTCCAGTTTAATAGCAGTTTCATGCATTTCATTGTCGTCAGTATTGCACGACTGGTTTTGCTGTTCGTTCAGTGTGTAACGAAGAGAAATATTGATGTCATAAATACACAATTGCGCAAACGGTGGCGAACGACCACACTTAGAAGTCATTCGACCTATGATAAAGAAAATGTCTTGCGTCTTAAGGTCTTACACTCCACGTAAAATTGTGTCTGAAATTTTGGCTTCAAAACTGACCATAGAAAATGCTGCATTGAAGCTACAAACATTATTGAAACGTTCCTTTGATTTGTCTTGAACTCTAGCATTATTTGAAGTGCGTCATCGATAAAGTACGTTGAAAAATAAATTTTCTGTTAACCGCCAGCGAATTCACTTTTCCCTTGCGGCAATACAATTCGAATGCTGTTGATACCTCTGACGCGAAATGTTTTGCATTATAAAATCTGCACTGTAAATTCATCAGACCTCAATAGTAACTGTAAAAATTATGTGGAATTACCTTAAATGCACATTTAAATGTATCGTTCAATAAAACAGTTGCATTGCCATAAATGTCCACATTCCTATTACTTCCTCTACGTAAAAATTGTGTCTTTCACTCAATCCTGTTAGCGTTCTCCTTCTAGGCATAGCCAAAAATAAATATCGTTTCCTTATAGTAAGCGAAGTTGGACGTTGTAGTTATTCAAAATGAAGAAATCAAAAATTAGGAATTTACTTCAAATATTCTGGTAATGGCGGGAAAAGATCACAAAGTTAATCTTACAGAATAGTAAACAAAATAACACCAATATATAATGTTATTTACAGACTTTGTTACTACGATGTACTGATTTCCACTGCTAACAGCTCCACCGACCTAGCAGTTGTCGCAGTGTAGCCTGCCGGCATGCAAATGAACCATGTAAACACGAAGGGCACTAGAATGCGATTTCACGAAATGTTGTTGGTTTCGTGTGTCATTTCTACAACAGCACCTGATCGGGACAGAGGGCAGCAGTTGGTAGCACTTCAATTTTAAATATTCAGCATTGAAGACTTCAATGCGTGGTAGAGAAGGTATCATCAAGTTATAAATACGAAAGCATCTACCTTTTACTACTGATAATGACTACTTACACGTATGTTTTTTTCGTTTGTGCACGTCTATGGCAAAGTACTTTTCGAATTACGTAAGTTTTATTGGCGTTCTTATGTAATTAATATTAAATGTCTCTGCTTCAGTTTTCGTGTCCACTTGTTAATATCATGATTACTTGACACATGTCGCTACACTGGTGCGTCAGTTCCTGCGGGCTGACTCCTGTATGTTCATGACTAGATGACTGTACACTACATAGTGGCACACTGTTTGATATATGTCGATGTCCTGAAGAAGGCAATTAAAATTTGAAGAAAGAAACACGTAATTTATGCGGTCTGGCGAATAAAACTTCTCTAACAAGAAGATTATGTTTTTCATAATTGGAGTTCGTTCTGCGGGTGACAGTTTCAGGTAACCAGAATTACGATGTGTTTGACCTTTGACCAGAGGTCTACCTTTGTCGCACCAGCACCAAAGGATATAAATGCTGAAACTTCCTGGCAGATTAAAACTGTGTGCCGGACCGAGACTGGAACTCGGGACTTTTGCCTTTCGCGGGCAAGTGCTCCGCCAACTGAGCTACCCAAGCAGGTCTCACGCCCCATCCTCACAGCTTTACTTCTGCCAGTACCTTGTCTCCTACCTTCCAAACTTAACAGAAGCTCTCCTGCGAACCTTGCAGAACAAGCACTTCTGAAAGAAAGGATATTGCGGAGACATGGCTTAGCCACAGTCAAAAATGGTTCAAATGGCTCTGAGCACTATGGGACTTAACATCAGAGGTCATCAGTCCCCTAGAACTTAGAACTACTTAAACCTAACTAACCTAAGGACATCACACAACCGCCAGTCATCACGAGGCAGAGAAAATCCCTGACCCCGCCGGGAATCGAACCCGGGATCCCGCGCGCGGGAAGCGAGAACGCTACCGCACGACCACGAGCTGCGGACTAGCCACAGTCTTGGGGGATGTTTCCAGAATGAGATTTTCACTCTGCAGCGGAGTGTGCGCTGATGTGAAACTTCCTGGCAGTTCGAGTCTCGGTCCGGCACACAATTTTAATCTGCCAGGAAGTTTCATATCAGCGCAGACTCCGCTGCAGAGTGAAAATCTCATTCTGGATATGAATGCTTTTTTTAAGCAAGAATACAATGGTTGTCTGTCGGTTCTACCGATCACAAATACTTGGTTCAAAATGGTTGAAATGACACTGAGCACTATGGGACTTAACTTCTAAGGTCATCAGTCCCCTAGAACTTAAAACTACTTAAACCTAAGGACATCACACACATCCAATCTCGAAGCAGGATTCGAACCTGCGACCGTAGCGGTCTCGCGGTTCCAGACTGTAGCGCCTAAAACCGCTCGGCCACTCTGGCCGGCCAATACTTGGCCACTATAACGGCATCCTGATCGCAAATTCCTGTTTCTCGTGACATTATCAAAACCATCTGGTGGGTTTGTATCTGGAAAGTCTGAAATACATACATAATTGCATTTCATAAATAACAGACTTAAGTGACGACCCATAGTTGTACGAAATAATTTGAAATTTTATTCGCTGATTGCGAATCTTTTGACATGAGCTATGTTAGCTATAGCTGTACTACCTATGGCATAAGGAGTAGGCTATGTGACATATGGAGTTTTGGGTCAGTCCATAGAATGTGCACAGATAGCAATTAGTGATAGCGACTGGTAGCGATAAGTGGGAAATGTATGTTGGAATGGAAGTCGGGCACAAATTTTCATGTCACTAATAGATCGTACATGTATGCCTAATAGAACCCGCCCGGTTAGCCGCGCGGTTTAACGCGCTGCTACTCGAGCGGTAAGGGGTGCCGGTCCCCGGCACGTATCCGACCGACGGATTAGTGTCGAGGTCCGGTGTGCCGGACAGCGTGTGGATGGTTTATAAGGCGGTTTTCCGTCTGCCTCGGCGAATGCGGGCTGGTTCCCCTTATTCCGCCTCAGTTACACTGTGTCGGCGATTGCTGCACAAACACTGTCTCCACGTTCTCGTACACTATAATTACTCTACCATGCAAACATTTGGGTTCAAATGGCTCTGAGCACTATGGGACTCAACTGCTGAGGTCATTAGTCCCCTAGAACTTAGAACTAGTTAAACCTAACTAACCTAAGGACATCACAAACATCCATGCCCGAGGCAGGATTCGAACCTGCGACCGTAGCGGTCCTGCGGTTCCAGACTGCAGCGCCTTTAACCGCACGGCCACTTCGGCCGGCTGCAAACATTTGGGGTTACACTCGTCTGCCATGAGACGTTCCCGAGGGGGCCCACTGGGGACAGAAGCGCACAATATCCCTGGGTTCGGTGTGGGGCGGGGGTGGGGTGGGTGGACTGCTGTGGCATGTTGTGGGGTTGTGAACAACTGAGGGCTACGGCGGGACGAAGCCTCTCCGTCGTTTCAAAGTCCCCGGTATTAATAGACGATACACAATGCCTAATACAACTCACGTAAAAATTGCGCGTCACTGAATAACATTTCAAAAATACACTCCTGGAAATGGAAAAAAGTACACATTGACACCGGTGTGTCAGACCCACCATACTTGCTCCGGACACTGCGAGAGGGCTGTACAAGCAATGATCACAAGCACGGCACAGCGGACACACCAGGAACCGCGGTGTTGGCCGTCGAATGGCGCTAGCTGCGCAGCATTTGTGCACCGCCGCCGTCAGTGTCAGCCAGTTTGCCGTGGCATACGGAGCTCCATCGCAGTCTTTAACACTGGTAGCATGCCGCGACAGCGTGGACGTGAACCGTATGTGCAGTTGACGGACTTTGAGCGAGGGCGTATAGTGGGCATGCGGGAGGCCGGGTGGACGTACCGCCGAATTGCTCAACACGTGGGGCGTGAGGTCTCCACAGTACATCGATGTTGTCGTCAGTGGTCGGCAGAAGGTGCACGTGCCCGTCGACCTGGGACCGGACCGCAGCGACGCACGGATGCACGCCAAGACCGTAGGATCGTACGCAGTGCCGTAGGGGACCGCACCGCCACTTCCCAGCAAATTAGGGACACTGTTGCTCCTGAGGTATCGGCGAGGACCATTCGCAACCGTCTCCATGAAGCTGGGCTACGGTCCCGCACACCGTTAGGCCGTCTTCCGCTCACGCCCCAACATCGTGCAGCCCGCCTCCAGTGGTGTCGCGACAGGCGTGAATGGAGGGACGAATGGAGACGTGTCGTCTTCAGCGATGAGAGTCGCTTCTGCCTTGGTGCCAATGATGGTCGTATGCGTGTTTGGCGCCGTGCAGGTGAGCGCCACAATCAGGACTGCATACGACCGAGGCACACAGGGCCAACACCCGGCATCATGGTGTGGGGAGCGATCTCCTACACTGGCCGTACACCACTGGTGATCGTCGAGGGGACACTGAATAGTGCACGGTACATCCAAACCGTCATCGAACCCATCGTTCTACCATTCCTAGACCGGCAAGGGAACTTGCTGTTCCAACAGGACAATGCACGTCCGCATGTATCCCGTGCCACCCAACGTGCTCTAGAAGGTGTAAGTCAACTACCCTGGCCAGCAAGATCTCCGGATCTGTCCCGCATTGAGCATGTTTGGGACTGGATGAAGCGTCGTCTCACGCGGTCTGCACGTCCAGCACGAACGCTGGTCCAACTGAGGCGCCAGGTGGAAATGGCATGGCAAGCCGTTCCACAGGACTACATCCAGCATCTCTACGATCGTCTCCATGGGAGAATAGCAGCCTGCATTGCTGCGAAAGGTGGATATACACTGTACTAGTGCCGACATTGTGCATGCTCTGTTGGCTGTGTCTATGTGCCTGTGGTTCTGTCAGTGTGATCATGTGATGTATCTGACCCCAGGAATGTGCCAATAAAGTTTCCCCTTCCTGGGACAATGAATTCACGGTGTTCTTATTTCAATTTCCAGGAGTGTACATCTTGTTGTTATACATCCTGATAACGATGGAATACTCTCTTTCAAATTCTGAAGGTGGCAGGGGCAAAATACAGGGAGCGAAAGGCTATTTACAATTTGTACAAAAACCAGATGGCAGTTATAAGAGTCGAGGGACATGAAAGGGAAACAGTGGTTGGGAAGGGAGTGAGCCTCTCCCCGATGCTATTCAATCTGTATATTGAGCAAGCAGTAAAGGAAACAAAAGAAAAGTTCGGAGTAGGTTTTAAAATCCACGGAGAAGAAATAAAAACTTTAAGGTTCGCCGATGACATTGTAATTCTGTCAGAGACAGCAAAGGACTTGGAAGAGCGGTTGAACGGAATGGATAGTGTCTTGAAAGGAGGGTATAAGGTGAACATCAACAAAAGCAAAACAAGGATAACGGAATGTAGTCGAATTAAGTCGGGTGATGCTGAGGGAATTAGATTAGGAAATGAGACACTTAAAGTAGTAAAGGAGTTTTGCTATTTGGGGAGCAAAATAACTGATTATGGTAGATAGAGAGGATATAAAATGTAGACTGGCAATGGCAAGGAAAGCGTTTCTGAAGAAGAGAAATTTGTTAACGTTGAGTGTAGATATATCAGGAAGTCGTTTCTGAAAATATTTGTATGGTGTGTAGCCATATATGGAAGTGAAACGTGGACGAAAAATAGTTTAGACAAGAAGAGTGATGTGTCGACAGAAGTGCCGACACAGTGTGATTTGAGGGGACCGCAATGCACGCTATAAACACACGAAGGATGGCGTGAGGTCTGAAACTGGATACGTAATGAATGCTTTAAAGAAAAGTACGTAGCTTTTGGAATACTTAACTTTAACCCATCCTTGTTGTATACATCGTTCTTGATGAGACATGCTTTATACGATAAGTATCAATTGCTATGTAAGGCTAATGGCGCCTTGCTAGGTCGTAGCCATGGACTTAGCTCAAGGCTATTCTAACTATCTGCTCGGCAAAGGAGCGCGGCTTCGTCAGTGTGCATCGCTAGCTAAGTCGTCCGTACAACTGGGGCGAGTGCTAGTCCGTCTCTCGAGACCTGCCGTGTGGTGGCGCTCGTCTGCGATCACTGTCAGTGGCGACACGCGGGTCCGACATGTACTAATGGACCGCGGCCGATTTAAAGCTACCACCTAGCAAGTGTGGTGTCTGGCGGTGACAGCACAAAGAGAATAGAAGCTTTCGAAATGTTGTGCTACAGAAGAATACTGAAGATTAGATAGGTAGATCACATAACAAACGAGGAGGTATTGAATAGAATTGGGGAGAAGATAAATTTGTGGCACAACCTGACCAGAAGAAGGTATCAGTTGGTCGGACATATCCTGAGGCATCAAGGGATCACTAATTTAGTATTGGAGGGCAGCGTGGAGGGTAAAAAATCGTAGAGGGAGAACAAGAGATGAATACACCTAACAGATTCAGAAGGATGTAGGTTGCAGTAGGTACTGGGAGATGAAGAAGCTTGCACATAATGGAGTAGGATGAAGAGCTGTATCAAACCAGTCTCTGGACTGAAGACTACAACAAGAACAGCAAGTTAATAAGGAATTCAATAGATCCAATGAAGAATTCTTCCATAGAACGAAAGAAAATGTCAAGGAGACAACATATGAACCACAAAAGGCTAGTAGGACTTCTCTAACAAAAGTTAGAATTAACTTCTCATGGTTGGGATTCACAGTCATATAATATTTCTTAAAAGATATCATAGTCGCCGTTGACTGTATAAAATATTTATTGTTGGTATTGCAATTTCGGCCTTATGGCCATTTTCAAGTAACACTGCCAAGTTACATTCTGTCAGAATATAAAACATGAGTACATGTCGTCGTCTAAATGCAGCCTTACAGTCAGTTTGCCTCACAAGAGCTGAGTGCACCGCGCTTGCCAACAGCCCTCGGCAGACCGGATGGTCGGTCACCCATTCTACTGTGCTGGCCCAGCCCGACAGCGCTTAACTACGGTGATCTGACGGGAACCGGTGTTACCACTGCGACAAAGCCGTTGGCATATATATAAATATAGGGTGTATCAAAATTGGTTCAAATGGCTCTGAGCACTATGGGACTTAACATCAGAGGTCATCAGTCCCCTAGAACTTAGAACTACTTAAACCTAACTAACCTAAGGACAGCACACGACACCCAGTCATCACGAGGCAGAGAAAATTCCTGACCCCGCCGGGAATCGAAACCGGGAACCCGGGCGTGGGAAGCGAGAACGCTACCGCACGACCACGAGCTGCGGACCCTAGTATCAAAACCATCTACATCCATTTGAATAAGAATGCATATACATTTTACAATAACTTTTCACTGACTTCAATAATAGTAGTCAGTTCATAACACATTGATCAAAAAAAAAAAAAAAAAAAACCTAATTACTTCACTGCTTGCCTTAGCATAAGCAGTCCATGTTACTCATTCTGCCCATTATTGGTTTGGCAGTCTTTGTATGTAAACATTTAGGCATAAAACACAATTTAGTTTAAGAACACTAAAAAAATACACATTTTTAAATTAATACACTGCCCCACCCTCTAGGTTTGGCAGTTCGTCACCACTTATCAACTTCTTGCCCCACAATGGCAAGTCCTTTGGCTACTGCTCACACAGCATATTTGGTAGCTCTCAGCTTCAGGACCAAAACATTTTTATTCTTTTGCCTTGTTTTGCTGTCCAACAACATATTTTTGAGCAGTTTATTACCATCATCTCCAGGTTTTTTCATCTTTATGTCATAATTTTTGCACAATTTGCATTAACAGTATAAAACATAAAACCCGCAACTTCGAAACAATAATTAGATCCTGGTAATATTAAATCTTTCTTTACACCATGACAAAATCAGAAAACATACACATCATTAATCGATTAAATTTTAAATGAGATTTTTGGTATAATGACAATGTTCAGGAGTTATTTGAGAGTCACAGATTCGTGGTTTTTCTCCCCATTTTCTCACTCAGTAATATTTCTTTATCATGTATGTCGAGATCAGGACAATAATTTTACATCCTAATGCAAGTGATTTCTGCCCACTTTTGGTGGCACCTCTCACATCTATTTCACATACATTAGTCAGGTTTATCTCCCCAGTTTTAAACACACATACAGTTTTTCAACACCGTATTTACCTTTAACCAAACAAAATAACACGTGTTTATTTGAACAGCACTAAATAGAGGGGACCTTTTGGAGGGCAAGACAACAGTTCCCGGTCATGGTGCCGATACTTGGGAAGCAAGGATCAGTATAATATGAGCAGCAAAAACATGACAAGCAATTCTCACCAAATCTTTTATGAAGTACTTTACAGATCCAAATCAGGGCCGCACGACTCGATTCGGGTAATGTGGCCGAGTCCAGTTCCCACACTACAAGCCAGGTTCGGTCTTGCAAATGTGGCAAACACACCACAGCCTCTCCGTCGTGCCCCGGCCTGCTCAACCACGCCCGCCTCCGATTCTCCCGCGCCACGCGGCTCTCAGGCTGTCCCCTTTCCAGCCCCCACGCCCGTCGCGGCCAAAAGCCACGTCAAACGGCCGAGCCCAAAGATCACACCATGCTGACCCGATCGATCAATCGACACGAGCCGGCACGGCTCAGCTTGTACAAGTAATTTGTTAGTCGCGACACATTGCATCATTTGTTTCACACTTCTACTTATTAAGCCGCGCGGGATTAGCCGAGCGATCTAGGGCGCTGCAGTCATGGACTGTACGGCTAATCCTGGCGGAGGTTCGAGTCTTCCCTCGAGCATGGCTGTGTGTGTGTGTGTGTTTGTCCTTAGGATAATTTAGGTTAAGTTGTGTGTACGCTTAGGGACTGATGACCTTAGCAGTTAAGTCCCATAAGATTTCACACACATTTGAACATTTTTCTACTCATTAATAACCAAAGGAACAAAAGGCAACTTAGTCTTCAAAAACACTGTTCATCGTGAAGCGGTACGGCCTCTTCCAGTCAGCGTGTGTGGCGCCCTCTTGGAGCAACACACTTACGACTGCTGACGCTGAAGCTACCCTTCCAAGAAGCCGTTGTGTAATTGTGTCGAAAAGGGTAAGCGATGGGGTCAGACTTTATGGAAAACGATCTCCGTAAAGCCGACGAGCAGCTCTTCAAATACCGTGAGCTTCGCCATACAGAATGATCATGTCAGTGTATTCTGTGGTGTCACCGCCAGACACCACACTTGCTAGGTGGTAGCCTTTAAATCGGCTGCAGTCCGTTAGTATACGTCGGACCCGCGTGTCGCCACTATCAGTGATTGCAGACAGAGCGCCGCCACACGGCAGGTCTAGTCTATAGAGACTTCCTAGCACTCGCCCCAGTTGTACAGCTGACTTTGCTAGCCATGGTTCACTGTCTACATACGCTCTCATTTGCAGAGACGACAGCTTAGCAAAGCCTTCAGCTATGTCATTTGCTACGACCTAGCAAGGCGCCATATTCAGTTACTATGAATGTATTCTGAACAGATAATATTCTGAATGATGTACCGTCAAGAGCGGCGTTCACAATTAATGGATTAAAGTTAAGTATCAAACTAACTACGTCCGCTTTCTGAATTCTAATTCCTTGTCATGTTCCACCCCTTCTCTCCTCACGCCAGCCTGCGTGAGCTAAAACGCGTGCATTTCGACCTCCACTAGTAACACGGTGTTGGCTCTTCTGCCAACACAACATATTCTGCAAACGTGTACTCAACCACGTTGCTCTAACACAGACAGACACGTGAACGTCGCTCAAACCAAGTCAGAGAGGTAGGACAGACGTCAAATGACATCAGCCTATCCGACGTAAGTACGCCAACGTTGACTCTCCTGTTATGCAACAGGACCTACCTAGCAAAAATGGTTCAAATGGCTCTGAGCACTATGGGACTTAACTGCTGTGGTCATCAGCCCCCTAAGAACTACTTAAACCTAACTAACCTAAGGACATCACACACATCCATGCCCGAGGCAGGTTCGAACCTGCGACCGTAGCGGTCGCGCGGTTCCAGACTGTAGCGCCTAGAACCGCTCGGCCACAAAGACCGGCCGTACCTAGCGAGCAAGTTTTCTAACGGCTAACCGTACATTTCCGGACATGGGTTCCAGTTCAAAGTCAGTGTCCCTTATAATATCTACAAGTCTGTAATGGGAAAATAAAGACGTTAATTCTGGGGAATATCTAAGGTGCAAGAAGAAGAGGGCGGAAAAGGACCAGATAGATCTTTGCTTTCGCAGAAGTAATGGATTCCAATCTGGAAGGGCAGATGAAATTGGCGTGCCTTGGGGTCGCGGGTAGTAAGAATCGACTGAACGATATACATATATTTAAGCGCCAAAGATAGTGGTATAGGCAAGCGTATTCAAATACAGAGATATGTAAACAGGCAGAATACGATGCTGCGGTCGGCATCGCCTATGCAAGAGTACAAGTGTCTGGTGCAGCTGCTGGTCGATTACTGCTGCTACAATTGCAGGTTATGAAGATTTAAATGAGACTGAACGTAGTGTTATAGTCGGCGCACGAGCGACGGGACGCAGCATCTCCGAGGTAGCGATGAAGTGGGGACATTTCAGTGCGACCATTTCACGAGTCATATCTCTGACATCCCTGCGGCCGGAAACAGATCCTGCAATAACGGGTCCAACGACGACTGAAGAGAATCGTTCAACGTGATAGAAGCGCAACACTTTCGCAAATTGCTACAGATTTCAAGGCCGGGCCATCAACAAGTGTCAGCGCGCGAAGCATTCAACAAAACATCACCGACGTGGGTTTTCGGTGCCGAAGGCTCACTCGTGTACCCTTGATGACTGCAGGACACAAAGCTTTACGCCTGGACTGGGCCCGTCAACACCGACATTTTACTTTTTATGGCTGGAAACACGTTTCCTGGTCGGACGAGTCTCGTTTCAAATTGTATCGAACAGATGAACGTGTACGGGTATGGGGACAACCTCGTGAATCCATGGAACCTGCATGTCAGCAGCGGACTGTGCAAGCTGGTGGAGGCTCGGTAATGGTGTGGGGCGCGTACAGCTGGAGTGATATGGGACCCCTGATATGTCTAGATACGGCGGGTGACACGTTTGTGAGCATCCTGTCTGGTCACAGGCATCCATTCATGCCCATTGTGCATTCCGACGGACTTAGGGCAATTCCGGCAGGACAATACGAAGCTGCACACATCGATAATTGCTACAGAGTGGCTCCAGGAACACTCTTCTGAGTTTAAACACTTTCTCTGGCCACCAGACTCCCGCGACATGAATGTTATTGAGTACATCTGGGATTCCTTGCAGTGTGTTGTCTGGAAGAGATCTCCAACCCCCCGCACTCTTAAGGATTTATGGACAGCCTTGCAGGATTCGTGGTGTCAGTTTTCTCCAGCACTGCTTCAGACATTGACGAATCCGTGCCACGTCATGTTGCGGCACTTCTTCGTGCTCGCTGGAGTCTACACGAGGTTAGGCACGTGTGCCAGTTTCTTTGGCTCTTCATATAGCGCAGTCAGAAACAATTTGAAAATTGTCTGAGAGTGTTGCAGGCTACGCTGAGCTGAGAAATAATTGTTAAGAAAAAAACTCGATATGTGTCACCGTTTCCCACTTAATTAGCATTGAAGCTCACCAATCAGGCCGTTGCGCTCACGGATTCAAGTGGCGTGCCAGAGGCGGTGTCCCCGAAAGTGTATTTCGTTTCTTTTCCTAAAGTGGAAGAACAGAGCGATACAGAAACTGGACATACGAAGGTAGTAAGGACCGAAGCCGAGCCAAAGGCTGAGCAGTCCCGTGCGCTGTCGTCCACGCTATGGGAACAACTGACATTGACTGATCTGGCGAGCTGCTTGACTTTCGCGCAAGACAGGCTGATTCGCTGGCTTAACTGGGAAACGACACAACGTACCGAATTTTTTTCTGACAATTGTTTGTCATCACAACGTACCCTCACAAGCTTTCCAACTGTTTCTGACCACCGTTGTATATAAGATTCGCGATGAAGAAGCATATTTTTAGAATGAGATTTTCACTCTGCAGCGGAGTGTGCGCTGATATGAAACTTCCTGGCAGATTAAAACTGTGTGCCGGACCGAGTTTCGAACTCGGCACCTTTGCCTTTCGTGGGAAAGTGCTCTACCAACTGAGCTACCCAAGCACGAATCACGTGCCGTCCTCACAGCTTTACTTCTGCCAGTACCTCGTCTCCTTCCTTCCAAACTTTACAGAAGCTCTCCTGCGAACCTTGCAGAACTAGCACTCCTGAATGAAAGTGCACACTCCGCTGCAGAGTGAAAATCTCATTCTGGAAACATCCCTCTGCCTCTGGCTAAGCCATGTCTCCGCAATATCCGTTCTTTCAGGAGTGCTAGTTCTGCAAGGTTCGCAGGAGAGCTTCTGTAAAGTTTGGAGGGTAGGAGCCGAGGTACTGGCAAAAGTAAAGCTGTGAGGACGGGGCGTGAGTCGTGCTTGGGTAGCTCAGTTGGTAGAGCACTTGTCCGTGAAAGGCAAAGGTCCCGAGTTCGAGTCTCGGTCCGGCACACAGTTTTAATCTGCCAGGAAGTTTCAAGCATATTTTTATTTTTATTGGAAATGTTTTGTATTTTGGCAATTATTACATTGTTTGTCACAATGTGAGCAAAAATACTGATGTCACATACTTTCATGACAACAAAAGAGAAGGAAAACAGAAAACATAAAATGAGATTCGAAGACGGGACACACAAATTCGAACCCTTGCTCGTGACCACTTCGCTGCTGACTCACTTGCATGTACACTGCACGAGCGGACTCGCTTTAACCGTCGTGTTCTAGGAAACTTTTGACTGGCGATTCTCAGCCGAAACAGATGTAGCTTCAATTTCATCCTTCATTTTGCCTGTGAATTTACGGCTGCGTCAGAGAGCGATCTATGGTACGTTCCTTTTGCGACCAGACTGAACTACAATCGTCCGGCCACGACTGTGAGGTCTTTTATTGCCCTGAGAGATGGCTGATTGCGTCTACGAGAGAAGACGTGCACTGAGGTGACAAAAGTCATGGGATAGCGGTGTGCACATATACAGATGGCAGCAGTGTCACGCACACAAGGTATAAAAAGGCAATGCTTTGGGGGCGCTGTCATTTGCACTCAGGCGATTCTTATGAAACGGTTCCCATCGGGATTATGGCCGCTCCACAGCAATTACCAGACTTTCAACTGGGAATAGTATTTGGAGCTACACGCATGGGACAGTCCAACTCGGAAATCGTTACGGAAATCAATACTTCGACATATACAGTGCCAAAAAAATGTTCAAGTGTGTGTGAATTCCTAAGGTACCAAACTGCGGCGGTCATCGGTCCCTAGACTTGCACACTACTTAAACTAATGCTACGAACAACATACACACACCCATGCCCGAGGGAGTACTCGAACCTCCGCCGGGAGGATATACAGTATCAAGAGTGTGCCGAGAATGCTACATTTCAGGCATAACGTCTCATCACGGACGACGCAATGGCCGACGGCCTTCACTTAACACCCTAGAGAGATGGTGTTTGCGTAAAGTTATCAGTGCTATCAGACAAGCAATACGGTGTTAAACAGCGGCAGAAATGAATGTGGGGCAACAGACGAACGTATTCGCAAGGACAGTGAGGCGAAATTTGGCCTTACAGCGATATGGGAGCACGCGACCGACACGACTGCCTTTACCAGCAGCGCAACATCGCCTGGAATCCATCTCCTTGGTTTGTGACCATATTGGCTCGACCCTCGACGACTGGAAAACCGTGGTCTGGTCAGAAGAGTTCCACTTTCATTTGGTAAGAGATGATGGTAGGGTTCGACTGTGGTGTACACATCAGCAAGTCATGTACCCATGTTGTCGAGAGGTACTGTGCAAGCTGGTGGTGACTCCATAATTCGTTTAGATGGAATGGGCTATGTCTTCTGGCCCACCTGAGCCGATCATTTGTTGTAAATGGTTATTTCCGGCTACTTCGAAGGCATTTGCAGCGACTCATGTCCCCACACAACGATGGAATGTTTATAGATGACAGTACGCCATGTCACCAGGCCACAGTTGTTCGCAACTGGTTTGAGGACAATCTGGACAGTTCTAACGAGTGATTTGGCCATCCATTGAATATTTATGGGACATAGTCGAGATGTAAGTTTGTGCGCAACATTCTGCACCAGCAACACTTTGGCAGTTATAGACGGGTGGAGAGGCAGCATGGCTCAGTGTTACTGCAGAGACTTCCAAGGACTTGTCGAGTCCGCCGGCCGGTGTGGCCGTGCGGTTCTAGGCGCTTCAGTCTGGAACCGCGTGACCGCTACGGTCGCAGGTTCGAATCCTGCCTCGGGCATGGATGTGTGTGATGTCCTTAGGTTAGTTAGGTTTAACTAGTTCTAAGTTCTAGGGGACTGATGACCACAGATGTTAAGTCCCATAGTGCTCAGAGCCATTTGAACCATTTGAACTTGTCGAGTCCATGACATACCGAGTTGGTGCACTACGCCAGACAAAAGGAGCTACGGTAGAATATTGGTAGGTATTCCATGAATTTTGTCACCTCAGCGTATATTGAGGCTCGTGTGAGGGCACTGTTGTTCTGAGGGAGAGGGCGTGTCTTCTTTACCCTCTCCCATTCGTCGTTGCGGACTGCAGCGAGACATCGCAAACGTGTTACCGATTTTGGTGTGGAATTGTAATCTTTGGACAATAACACAGTTCCCCTTATCAGTGGCACGCAGCATCGTGGCCACCCCGTGTGACTAGCGCCCGAGAGGGCTTGCGTATTGTTTGCAGTATGATTCAGCCAAGTCAGGTACGGTGACGAGAACGAATTTCGGCAGATTATCCGATTTTGGTGTGGAATTGTGATCTTTAGACAATAACACAGTTCCCCTTATCAGTGGCACGCAACATCGTGGCGACCTCATTTGACTAGCGCCCGAGAGGGCTTGCGTGCTGTTTGCAGTATCATTCAGCCAAGTCAGGTACGGTGACGAGAACGAATTTCGGCAGATTATCAACATAACACCGGCAACGTATTTGCCGAGCGTTCGGTTCGAAATGCACTGAGGAGTACGATAGGGCGGTGCAGAGGCGGGGAGGGAGTGGTGTCGTTTCGGAGCGAGTCCAGCGCGCCATCGTCGGGAGTAAAGAGCAGAGGTGGCGGCGCGCGGAGCGATGACCGGCGCATTCCGCGGCCGCGCTGAGGAGGCGTCGATGAGAGCCGGCCTCGCCTCGCCTCGCCTGTCCACCGGCCGGCGCGGCCCACCATTCAATGCAAATGTCGCCCCTGGCCCGGCCCGGCCCGTTCTGTTCTCTTCTCTGGCCGCGGCCACGCCACGCCGCGACACACCAATCTTGTCGGAATCACCGGCGCCGCGCTAATAGGAAACTTATTTGCTTTCTTTCTGGCCCCGCCGCTGGAAATTGCGCCGGCCTGCGACGTGCGTCTCAATGGGCGATTAGGGCGGCGAGTAATTGCTGCGACCTCCAGTTGCTGCGGCGACTCTTCAATCTGTCTGACCCCTTCCAGTAGTGTGTGTGTGTGTGGCGTCTGCGCCGCTTCACGCTTGTACACTACAAGTAGCTTCAAGTGTCCCACAGGGTTCCATGTTAGGTCCAATAAAATACAGGTTGTGAAAGGTTATCTACCACTTGTAGAGAATCCAGACTGCACCAATACGATTCGAAGGGCACGAGAGAGAAGCTGTATTTGAGTTGTTGTCTAGCCCCCACTTTATTCCCAAAGTATGGAAGAGCCAAGCAAAGAGGCCAAGCTAATTTTTTAAGCTGACTAGCGGTAGACGGAAATGCATAGAAATGGGTGATCGAATAGTTTTTTAGTTAAGTACTTTGAACACCTCAATTTGCACAAAGTGGCAAAACGGCCACGGCCACTTTTCCTGTCAATAGCGGGCGCTTAATTTTGAACTCAAGAATAGGGGGTAAAAACTATTTTAACAAAGAACTAAATACATTTTATTGTTAAACGTTGTTAGAATTGAATTACTTACACTTTCCACAAATAAATGTTGAACAATATTCCTCAGCTCCCCTACAGAGTTCGTAGCCCAGATTAGGCACAGTTGGCAGTTAATCCACTGCTCTCCTGGCCTTGAATCTGACAGTTTTTCTTACCAGTACATGTACTCTCTGTCTTCATTATTGTCAACAAAAAGAGCTGTCCTGGGATTGGATTTCCTGCTCTTCGCGCTCTTTGGTTTACTGCTTTTTATCTCTTTGGCTGCTTTCCGCTTTTCCTTCCTTTTATTTTCTTTCGTTTTTCTCCTTCCTTATCTCCAGCTTGAAGGGAAATGTTATAAGAACTTAATATATCTCCGCGGGCCCATCTTTCGGTCGTTGCTGTTACGTTATCCGCAACACGAAGTGGTCAGAAGTCACCGCCCGCGTTTGCACCTTTACACAAAAGCTGTATAGCCACTAATGGCATGAACGAAACGTCTGTAACTAAAGAAGGATTATGGATGCAAGGTATGACATTTTAAACACAATTTCATTAAAAAGACGTAAGTCATATTCTCCCTCCATATTAGGTACACAAACTGACCACTTGCCTTACACCAGGATAACTAAAATCCACAGGAATTGTTATAATTCTGAGGAGCGACACAGCGGTGGCCGGGTCCTCCAGAGATAATCTGCCCCTCCCGCCGGAGGTTCGAGTCCTCCCTCAGGCATGGGTGTGTGAGTTGTTCTTAGCACAAGTTAGTTTAAGTAGTGTGGAAGCCTAGTGATCGATGGCCTAAGCAGTTTGATCCCTTTGGAATTCACACACATTTGAACATTTGAGGTAATCTGAGGCATTTCCCGCACCGTGCTGGAACTTTATATCCCCGAGGGCCTCAATAACCACTTTCCCGCCATGGTCACTTCATTCGGCTGTTACTTGTATCGAGCAGCTCGACTCGGATGTTCACCGGTTCGAAAACTGTTGGTGGTATATTTTCACTGCTAGAATTTGGCCGATAAGGGAATGAGATTTGGTGGAGTAAAATTCCTCACTACTGGTCTTTGCACCGAAGTCCCAGATTAAATTCTAAATTTTAAAAATTTTATTTTTGTGGGAATCCACAGTCTGAACGTGTTTTGAGAATGAAAACATGGTCCAGACTGGCTGTAATATTTCTTTATTGTTTATGCGATTGGACACTTTCGACCGTTGGTCTTTTGCAAGCAGTTAGCCGGAAGTTTGAGATACGTGCTTGAAAATGGCCAAAGGTCGAAACTGGAAAATCGCATAGATAATTTAAAAAATAATACAGCCTCCCTAACTGGACCTTTTTTCATTCTTAAATTCCAACTCCCTCCACTGTAACTCATTAAGCAAGGACGTTTGACACCGTTGATGGTGATCCGTCCGTTGGATGAGGACAGTGGGTTCGGTGGCCCACTTTGTGCTGTTCCAGAGGAGTGGGCGGTGTGGTGGCAGGGGAGTTTCCCCCTCTTCCGCCCTTCCATCCAAACAACACAAATCAATACCTCCATTGTGCAGGCACCAGTGGTAGTCATCCACACGTCACAGGCACACACCTGAAGCTTCATAACAGGTCGGAGAAAGGCAATGCCAAACCACATCCACTAGCATATGCATTCCAGCACTGATTCCCCTAGTGTGGAAGTCAGTGTTACTTTGCATTGAGAAAATAGTACAGAGAGTGACAAACAAATTTGGAAAAGAACTTAAGTTAGAGGGATAACAAATTAAAACGTTGAGAATTCTTGATGACATTGAAATTCTAGCAGAAATGTGGCTAACGACTTGGAAAGTGTCTTGAAAAGAGATTATCAGATAACAGTCATGAAAGTAAGACACGAATAGTGGAGTGCAGTCGAATTAAATCAGGAGATGTCCAGGAAATTAGATTACAAAATGAGACACTAAATGCATTAGATGAGGTTCGCTATTTGGACAGCCAACTAATTGTTGCTGGTAGAGGCAGAGAGGATGGAAATTCAGTTTGGCATTGGCAAGAAAAGCAGATCCGAAGAAAAATAAATTGGTAACAGCGGATGTATATTCAGGTGTAGGTCTTTTCTGAAGATATTTGTAACCGGTGTTGCCTTGTACAGAAGTGAAACATGGACGATATACAGTTGAGTCAAGATGGGAATTTTGCTGTTACAGAAGAATGCTGAAGAATAGAGCGATAAATCGAACAACTAATGGGGTGCTACTCAATCTAATCGGGGAAAACCGAGATCTGTGGCACAAATGTAGTAAAAAAAGGGCTCGGCTGTCAGGACCCTTGCAGAGGCCTCAAGGCATAACCAGTGTGGTGACAGAGGGTAGTGTGAGCAGTAAAAATTATAGAGGGAGGCCATGATTGGAATACAGTAAGGACTTTCAAATAGATGTAGGTCGCAGTAGCTATTCGGAGACGAACAGGCTTGCGTGGCTAGCTGCACCAAAAGGATTTTTCCAGACAAGACACCATGCTTCGTATTGTAATAGACTGGTGCATACTTTTGCAGCATTTTGGTTTTGCATGTTGGTATTCCGGAAGCTATGGGTTCATTTCTCGACGGTCATTATTATACTTGTAAGTCACTGTTGTTACTTTAGTTCACATATTGTCATTTTTAGATATTGGGCGGAGCTGTGGACGATGGAAATTGGAATACCGAGTTGAAAAATCGGAACTTTTTTGACATATTCTTCTGTTTGAATTCAATAGAGGATTTACAGCAGCGGAAGCAGCCAGAAACATTTGAGACATAGATGGGGATAATGGCATTAAACATAGCACGGCAGCCGGCCGAAGTGGCCGTGCGGTTAAAGGCGCTGCAGTCTGGAACCGCAAGACCGCTACGGTCGCAGGTTCGAATCCTGCCTCGGGCATGGATGTTTGTGATGTCCTTAGGTTAGTTAGGTTTAACTAGTTCTAAGTTCTAGGGGACTAATGACCTCAGCAGTTGAGTCCCATAGTGCTCAGAGCCATTTGAACCATAGCACGGCATGAAAATGGTTTTCTCATCTTAAGGTGGATTTTTTGTCATTAGTGAGTCTCCACGTTCAGAAAGACCTTCGGGGTTTGATGAAGATCGTTTAAACACATTAATCGACAACGATCCACGTCAATGTACCCGATAACTGGCAAACATGATGAACTAAGATCTTTCCATCATCGATCGACATTTGCATCCAATGGGGATAGGCTCAAAGTGTAGGTGTATGTGTACCGTATGCTCTAAACCAAAATCACAAAAATCAGCTGGTGGCCATAGGTGCATCCCTACTTGCTCGTAGTCAACTGACGCGTGAACAACGCCGATCATTCATATTCTGTGTCGTTACTGCAGACGAGAAATGGTGTCTTTAGGAGAACACAAGGGAAAGTCCAAGCAAAGCACTTACAAAGAGTTGGCGCATCCACAAAAGATAATATTATACAGCGACACAGTGGTGTTCTACGATTTGATTCCACGAGGTGTAAACGACACTGTTGACATTTAACGTCGTTTGTTGTCAGTCCATGAAGAACGACCAAGAAGAGTCAGTGAAGTGATGCTTCAGCACGATAACAGCAGCCCGCATTCTGCTAGACTGACAGAAAACACAATGTTGTTGTTGTTGTGGTCTTCAGTCCTGAGACTGGTTTGATGCAGCTCTCCATGCTACTCTATCCTGTGCAAGCTTCTTCATCTCCCAGTACCTACTGCAACCTACATCCTTCTGAATCTGGTTAGTGTATTGATCTCTTGGTCTCCCTCTACGATTTTTACCCTCCACGCTGTCCTCCAATGCTAAATTTGTGATCCCTTGATGCCTCAAAACATGTCCTACCAACCGATCCCTTCTTCTAGTCAAGTTGTGCCACAAACTTCTCTTCTCCCCAAACCTATTCAATACCTCCTCATTAGTTACGTGATCTACCCACCTTATCCTCAGCATTCTTCTGTAGCACCACATTTCGAAAGCTTCTATTCTCTTCTTGTCCAAACTGGTTATCGTCCATGTTTCACTTCCATACAAATACTTTCAAAAACGACTTCCTGACACTTAAATCTATACTCGATTTTAACAAATTTCTCTTCTTCAGAAACGCTTTCCTTGCCATTGCCAGTCTACATTTTATATCCTCTCTACTTCGACCATCATCAGTTATTTTACTCCCTAAATTGCAAAACTCCTTTACTACTTTAAGTATCTCATTTCCTAATCTAATCCCCTCAGCGTCACCCAATTTAATTTGACTACATTCCATTATCCTCGTTTTGTTTTTGTTGATGTTCATCTTATATCCTCCTTTCAAGACACTGTCCATTCCGTTCAACTGCTCTTCCAAGTCCTTTGCTGTCTCTGACAGAATTACAATGTCATCGGCGAACCTCAAAGTTTTTACTTCTTCTCCATGAATTTTAATACCTACTCCGAATTTTTCTTATGTTTCCTTTACTGCTTGCTCAATATACAGATTGAATAACATCGGGGAGAGGCTACAACCCTGTCTCACTCCTTTCCCAACCACTGCTTCCCTTTCATGCCCCTCGACTCTTATAACTGCCATCTGGTTTCTGTACAAATTGTAAATAGCCTTTCGCTCCCTGTATTTTACCCCTGCCACCTTTAGAATTTGAAAGAGAGTGTTCCAGTGAACATTGTCAAAAGCTTTCTCTAAGTCTACAAATGCTAGAAACGTAGAGGAGGTGAATTGGGAAGTTAGTCCGCATCCATCTTATTGAACTGATTTCGCACCGTCAGATTTTCACTTTTTGCGATCACTCTTGAACACCCTTGAAGGAACTTCCTTTCTGGATGAAAATGCACTCCGAAAATGGCTCGATAAGTTCTTCGACTCAGAAGCACGTGATTTCTACAGTCTTGGAAACTGGACGATTTGGAAATTTGTGGTACGTTCTATGGGACCAAACTGCTGAGGTCATCGGTCCCTAAGCCTACACACTACTTAATCTAATTTAAGCTAACTTACACTAAGGACAAGACACACATCCATGCCCGAGGGAGGACTCGAACCTCCGACGGGGAGAGCCGCACGAACCGTGACAAGGTTACCCCGCAAGGCACAGTCGCGGAGCCGAAAAGTTACCGTAGCATTCACAGACTGTTGTACAGGGTGTTTCAAAAATGACCGGTATATTTGAAACGGCAATAAAAACTAAACGAGCAGCGATAGAAATACACCGTTTGTTGCAATATGCTTGGGACAACAGTACATTTTCAGGCAGACAAACTTTCGAAATTACAGTAGTTACAATTGTCAACAACAGATGGCGCTGCGGTCTGGGAAACTCTATAGTACGATATTTTCCACATATCCACCATGCGTAGCAATAATATGGCGTAGTCTCTGAATGAAATTACCCGAAACCTTTGACAACGTGTCTGTCGGAATGGCTTCACATGCAGATGAGATGTACTGCTTCAGCTGTTCAATTGTTTCTGGATTCTGGCGGTACACCTGGTCTTTCAAGTGTCCCCACAGAAAGAAGTCACAGGGGTTCATGTCTGGCGAATAGGGAGGCCAATCCACGCCGCCTCCTGTATGTTTCGGATAGCCCAAAGCAATCACACGATCATCGAAATATTCATTCAGGAAATCAAAGACGTCGGCCGTGCGATGTGGCCGGGCACCATCTTGCATAAACCACGAGGTGTTCGCAGCGTCGCCTAAGGCAGTTTGTACCGCCACAAATTCACGAAGAATGTCCAGATAGCGTGATGCAGTAATCGTTTCGGATCGGAAAAATGGGCCAATGATTCCTTTGGAAGAAATGGCGGCCCAGACCAGTACTTTTTGAGGATGCAGGGACGATGGGACTGCAACATGGGGCTTTTCGGTTCCCCATATGCGCCAGTTCTGTTTATTGCCGAAGCCGTCCAGGTAAAAATAAGCTTCGTCAGGAAACCAAATGCTGCCCACATGTATCGCCGTCATCAATCCTGTGCACTATATCGTTAGCGAATGTCTCTCGTGCAGCAATGGTAGCGGCGCTGAGGGGTTGCCGCGTTTGAATTTAGTATGGATAGAGGTGTAAACTCTGGCGCATGAGACGATACGTGGACGTTGGCGTCATTTGGACCGCAGCTGCAACACGGCGAACGGAAACCCGAGGCCGCTGTTGGATCACCTGCTGCACTAGTTGCGCGTTGCCCTCTGTGGTTGCCGTACGCGGTCGCCCTACCTTTCCAGCACGTTCATCCGTCACGCTCCCAGTCCGTTGAAATTTTTCAAACAGATCCTTTATTGTATCGCTTTTCGGTCCTTTGGTTACATTAAACCTCCGTTGAAAACTTCGTCTTGTTGCAACAACACTGTGTTCTAGGCGGTGGAATTCCAACACCAGAAAAATCCTCTGTTCTAAGGAATAAACCATGTTGTCTAAAGCACACTTGCACGTTGTGAACAGCACACGCTTACAGCAGAAAGACGACGTACAGAATGGCGCACCCACAGACTGCGTTGTCTTCTATATCTTTCACATCACTTGCAGCGCCATCTGTTGTTGAAAATTGTAACTACTGTAATTTCGAAAGTTTGTCTGCCTGAAAATGTACTGTTGTCCCAAGCATATTGCAACAAACGGTGTATTTCTATCGCTGCTCGTTTAGTTTTTATTGCCGTTTCAAATATACCGGTCATTTTTGAAGCCGGCCGCTGGTGGCCGAGCGGTTCTGGCGCTACAGTCTGGAACCGCACGACCGCTACGGTCGCAGGTTCGAATCCTGCCTCGGGCATGGATGTGTGTGTTGTCCTTAGGTTAGTTGGGTTTAAGTAGTTCTCAGTTCTAGGGGACTTATGACCTCAGCAGTTGAGTCCCATAGTGCTCAGAGCCATTTTTGAAACGCCCTGTAAATAGTGAAGGAGAATACATTATTCATGGCTAAAGTTTGTTTTATTTGTATATATTGTGTCGCATCGGCCGCCGCACAGCAGCCGTCAACTCGGCGCGGCGTGCTACAACACGCGCGGCACACAGCGAGTACCGCTGGCGCCGCACACGATGTCAACAACTGGCGCCAGTGAACGCGTCGTCGCGGGGTTAGCGGCAACGTACACACCACTATCGATACGGACTACCCTGGCGGCGCTGCCCTCGCCACCAGAGTGAGCAACCGTATAAGGGCGCCATCTACCAACACTCTTAGTGGCCGATCCTGCGGATTTAAGCGAGCTCCCTGAGCCCGTTTATCCAGTTCAGTCTTCGCCTATGTGTTACTAGCCGGCTGCTGGAGTCACGACGACCGAACCGTACTGTGGCCTCCCTGGCTGGAAACTTGCGACGCGTCGGTATCGACTGGTTGGCAGTGGTTTGGACTTGTATTCTCTACTAGTGACTCTGATTTCTCCTTGGCGCTACAACCAGCGAAGTGTTGTGTAGTCGAACTTAAGTTTTGTTTTGAGTGACAGAAGGTCAAATAAATTTGGTTATCACGGAATATTTGTTGTGTTATAGTGCGGACGTAACATATTGTATTCATTAGATTTAAGGAAAAACTATACGACGTTATGCACCAAACACATCAATGACGTCCTACTATGTGATGCCACGCACCTTCAAAGCATGGTGATAAACTTTTAGTTATTTAACTATTATGTAACTTAACTCCAAAACATAAGGCTGAAGACTGGGCTAATTGGCATGTTGTCGAGAGATGATAATCATGAAATACAGGGTGTGTCACCTAACGTTACCGCTGGATATATTTCGTAAACCACATCAAATACTGACGAACCGATTCCACAGACCGAACGTGAGGAGAGGGGCTAGTCTAATTGTTTAATACAAACCATACGAAAATGCACGGAAGTATGTTTTTTGACACAAACCTACGTTTTTTTAAATGGAACCACATTAGTTTTGTTAGCACATCAAAACATATAAACAAATACGTAATCAGTGCCGTTTGTTGCATTGTAAAATGTTAATTACATCCAGAGATATTGTAACCCAAAGGTGACGCTTGAAACCTCCGACGTTCAGTTGCCTGTTGTAACAAACAGCTGCAACATGCATCGCGTTTCTACAGAATGATCTGCGAACGTTGCTCGAAAATGTCCCACTGGAAACGCGTCGACGTATGTGGTATCAGCATGATGGTGCACCTGCACATTCCGCAATTAACACTAGGCTGACCCTTGACAGGATGTTCGACAGGCGTTTCATAGGACGTGGAGGACGCATAAACTAGCCAGCCCGTTCTCCTGATCTTAAATTTCTGGACTTCTTTCTGTGGGGTACGTTAAAGGAGAATGTGTACCGTGATGTGACTACAACCCCAGAGGATATGAAACAACGTATTGTGGCAGCCTGCGGCGACATTACACCAGATGTACTGATGCGTGTACGACATTCATTACGCCAGAGATTGCAATTGTGTGCAGCAAATGATGGCCACCACATTGAACATCTATTGGCCTGACATGTCGGGACACACTCTATTCCACTCCGTAATTGAAAACGGAAACCACGTGTGTACGTGTACCTCACCCCTCATGGTAATGTACATGTGCGTCAGTGAAAAAGACCAATAAAAAGGTGTTAGCATGTGGACGTAATGTGCTGTTCCAGTCTCTTCTGTACCTAAGGTCCATCACCGTTCCCTTTGGATCCCTACGTAATTCGGTGCTCTCCGATACACACGATCGAATAGCGGAGGAGTGGTACTCAAGCGTCAACCTTAGGTTACAATATCTCCGGATGTAATTAACATTTTACAATGCAACAAACGGCACTGATTACGTATTTGTTTATATGTTCAGATGTGCTAACAAAACTAACGGGGTTCCATTTAAAAAACGTAGATTTGTGTTAAAAAACATAATTCCATGCATTTTTTTATGGTTTGTATTAACCAATTCCACTAGCCCCTCTCCTCATGTTCGGTCTGTGGAATCGATTGTCAGTATTTGATGTGGTTTACGAAATATATCCAGCGGTAATGTTAGGTGACTCAGCCTGTATAGTATGAGGATCCTATACGTCACACAACATAAACGTTTATTATTTTTTTGGTAATGTTTCTTACCCCCATGAACCATGGACCTTGCCGTTGGTGGGGAGGCTTGCGTGCCTCAGCGATACAGATAGCCGTACCATAGGTACAACCACAACGGAGGGGTATCTGTTGAGAGGCCAGACAAACGTGTGGTTCCTGAAGAGGGGCAGCAGCCTTTTCAGTAGTTGCAAGGGCAACAGTCTGGATGATTGACTGATCTGGCCTTGTAACAATAACCAAAACGGCCTTGCTGTGCTGGTACTGCGAACGGCTGAAAGCAAGGGGAAACTACGAACGTAATTTTTCCCGAGGGCATGCAGCTTTACTGTATGATTAAATGATGATGGCGTCCTCTTGGGTAAAATATTCCGGAGGTAAAATAGTCCCCCATTCGGATCTCCGGGAGGCGACTACTCAAGAGGATGTCGTTATTAGGAGAAAGAAAACTGGCGTTCTACGGATCGGAGCGTGGAATGTCAGGTCCCTTAATCGGGCAGGTAGGTTAGAAAATTTGAAAAGGGAAATGGATAGGTTAAAGTTAGATATAGTGGGAATTAGTGAAGTTCGGTGGCAGGAGGAACAAGACTTCTGGTCAGGTGACTACAGGGTTATAAACACAAAGTCAAATAGTAGTAATGCAGGAGTAGGTTTAATAATGAATAGGAAAATAGGAACGCGGGTAAGCTACTACAAACAGCTTAGTGAACGCATTATTGTGGCCAAGATAGATACGAAGCCCACACCTACTACAGTAGTACAAGTTTATATGCCAACTAGCTCTGCAGATGACGAAGAAATTGAAGAAATGTATGATGAAATAAAAGAAATTATTCAGATAGTGAAGGGAGACGAAAATTTAATAGTCATGGGTGACTGGAATTCGAGTGTAGGAAAAGGGAGAGAAGGAAACGTAGTAGGTGAATATGGATTGGGGCTAAGAAATGAAAGAGGAAGCCGCCTGGTAGAATTTTGCACAGAGCACAACTTAATCATAGCTAACACTTGGTTTAAGAATCATGATAGAAGGTTGTATACATGGAAGAACCCTGGAGATACTAAAAGGTATCAGATAGATTATATAATGGTAAGACAGAGATTTAGGAACCAGGTTTTAAATTGTAAGACATTTCCAAGGGCAGATGTGAACTCTGACCACAATCGATTGGTTATGACCTGTAGATTAAAACTGAAGAAACTGTAAAAAGGTGGGAATTTAAGATGGGACCTGGATTAACTGAAATAACCAGAGGTTGTAGAGAGTTTCAGGGAGAGCATAAGGGAACAATTGACAGGAATGGGGGAAAGAAATACAGTAGAAGAAGATTATCAAAACAAGACATGGTTGTCTCACTGGGAGGTCCGCGATCGTTCATTAAGTAAAATGTGGCGTTTCAGTCTTCGACCGCTATTCTTTATTCTCAATAACCGGTTTCGGGCTAGCTGCCCATCTTCAGATCATATGTTGTAGTTACAGAGTAACTTGTCCGTACAGAACACACAGGACTTGGAAGAGCAGTTGAACGGAATGGATGGTGTCTTGAAGGGAGGACATAAGATGAACATCAACAAAAGCAAAACGAGGATAATGGAATGTAGTCGAATTAGGTCGGGTGATGTTGAGGGTATTAGATTAGGAAATGAGAAACTTAAAGTAGTAAAGGAGTTTTGCTATTTGGGGAGCAAAATAACTAATGATGGTAAAAGTAGAGAGGATATAAAATGTAGACTGGCAATGGCAAAGAAAGCGTTTCTGAAGAAGAGAAATTTGTTAACATCGAATATAGATTTAAGTGTCAGGAAGTCATTTCTGAAAGTATTTGTATGGAGTGTAACCATGTATGGAAGTGAAACATGGACGGTAAATAGTTTGGACAAGAAGAGAATAGAAGCTTTCGAAATGTGGTGCTACAGAAGAATGCTGAGGATAAGGTGGGTAGATCACATAACTAATGAGGAGGTACTGAATAGGATTGGGGAGAAGAGGAGTTTGTGGCACAACTTGACCAGAAGAAGGGATCGGTTGGTAGGACATTAGAATGACTCTGCCCTTGTGAGACTGACAGTTACCCTCCAGGAAGATGCGACCGCCGATACAACAATGTCACCTTGTGCACAGCCTTCGATTACTACCACAGGTCCCGTACAAGCCCAGGTCTCCAGCAACATTATGGTGCCCCCACAGCTCTGCAACCGTTCGATCAAGTTTTCGATTGGCGGACACGACCATCGACCTGCTGTAACGAGAAACGACATCCACCGGACCAGCCTACACATTTACATACATTGATCAGCTGTCATGTATCTTCGATCCCTTGTCCAGAGTAATCGTAATTGACGATATCGTTGATTCAACAGGAGAACACGTAGCAGTCGTCTGCTAATGGTCGCACGTTCAGCAATGTGCGCTGAACACAGAGGCGGATTGATGAAGTTTTTGTTGGTGGCGGCAGTTGCCTAGAAGAGAAAGAGGACCCACTGGTCCCTCCCTTGAAAGTTAAGGGAAAAAACCATCAAAAACTACTGTTTTAAGCTGATTTGATGTTTAAAAATATCAAACAATTGCAAAAAGTTCGCGGGAAAGTGCCCTACCGTCTGAGCTACCCAGGTAAGACGCGCATCCCGTCCTCACAGCTTTACTTCTACCAGTACCTCGTCTCCTACCGTCCAAACTTCACAAAAGCTCTCCTGCGAACCTTGCAGAACTAGTACTCCTGGGAAAAACGGATATTGATGAGACATGGCCTAGCCAGAGCCCAGGGGATGTTTCCAGAACGAGATTTTCTCTCCGCAGTGAAGTGCGCGCTGATATGAAACTTATTGGCAGACTAAAAGTGTGTGCCGGACCGAGACTCGAACTCTGCCAGGAAGTTTCATATCAGCGCACACTCCGCTGCAGAGTGAAAATATCGTTCTGCAGATATTTGTTTTTTATTTTAAACAAAAAAACTTTAAATTTCTTGAAATGTGTACATTCACAACGTTTTTCTGAGTAACTTCTTTTATATAGTTGTTAAAACACAGCAACTAATCTCATAAATCTTTTATTAACACAGAGTTGACAAGCAAATTAAAAGCAAATAAACAAATTAGAATAAAATACTATTAAAACTGTAGGCGGATAGGTGGAAAGAAAACATTTAAAGCCTCTATGAGGGGCAAAAAATGGTTCAAATGGCTCTGAGCACTATGGGACTCAACTGCTGAGGTCATTAGTCCCCTAGAACTTAGAACTAGTTAAACCTAACTAACCTAAGGACATCACAAACATCCATGCCCGAGGCAGGATTCGAACCTGCGACCGGAGCGGTCTCGCGGTTCCAGACTGCAGCGCCTTTAACCGCACGGCCACTTCGGCCGGCTGAGGGGCAAATGCATTGAGGTTGACGGACGTCATTTTGAGCATTTATTGCATTAATGTGGTGTTTACAGGTAATCACGCTGTAACAGCATGCGTCCTCAGAAATGATGAGTTCTCAAAGGTACATGTATCACATTGGAACAACCGAAATAAAATGCTAAAACGAACCTACGTTCTCTATTTTAATTTAAAAAATCTTACCTGTTACCAACTGTTCGTCTGAAATTGTGAGCCGTATGTTTGTGACTATTACAGCGCCATCTGTCACAAAGCAAAAAAAGTGGTCCAACTAAAACATTCACAATTCCTTACTTACTACACGAACATGTAATAAAAAATGGGGTTTCGTATTTAAAAGAACGCAGTTGATACCCGTTTGACCTACGGCAGCGCCATCGAGCGGGCCAACCATAGTACCATTTGGTTTCCCCCTTCAAGCTAGACGAGTTTCGTTCTTTGTAGTTTTTTCGTTTGATGCTTATTTCGTGAGATATTTGGCCCGGTAAATATCAATGGACCATTCATTTGTAACTGGTGCTAATGTTTAATAGCTTCTGAGAAAGCATGACTTGTAAGCAAGTAAAGAATTAACACTCACCATCTGGAATTGTTGGCCCTCCGTTGTCGAATCAAAAATATATTGTAGAAATTATAGCAGGCATGCAAAAAATTGCATGGCCACCTATATGCGAAATTAGAAATATACATTCTATAGGCGAAGTTGGATGATGAGGCAGCTAGATATGTATTTGTGTGTGAGATGATGTGACAGGCGGGATGTATTCTTGTTTGTCGTCCGGTGCTGAGAATTCATAGGCTTGCGTACGTCGCATTGATCAGCTGGTATGGTATACATTTCTGCTGGAAGTCGCATGGATTCGTGATCGCACGTTGTAGAGGCGGTCATCTTCACACGCAGTACATATTTGAAGCAAGGAATATGAAATTAAATTGAGAATGCCATAATACAACGCACTGAGTAGAAGAAAAATGACATTCAAAACATTCTGATCGTCCTTGATATTACAAAATCCATTTAAATAGAAGCTACTGTTATTAATCAGTTATCACATGTTCACATAGACAACACAACAGTTCATCAGGCGATTACTGTGACATAACCTTGGAGAAGCTTGTGAAGGCAGCAGTCTGAAACAGAGAACAGTCGACACGGAGTATTCCGAATGGTTTCTTAATGATGAGTGCTTTGATGCTGGGTGAGCTCTCCACACTCTTTGTAAATCTTGTGTATGGGAGGCTCATAACATACTAATCTATTTGGTTTACCAGTCAATAATAAGGTCGGTACTCATGCGCCCAGAGGTGGCGCTCCACAGATTCAGTATTGGCTCATGAGCAAAAACATGTGATCACTACTGATATAAGCTACTGGAAAGTGGGTGGGTAGATTAGATAATATATGAGGGTTATGCGGAAAGTAACAAACTATCGGGGCGCGAAATGGAAACCACTTTCTTTCTTTCTTTTCTTTCATTCGCTTAAACCATAGTCCCGCAGCGATCGCAGGGTCGGCATGGTTACAACGGATTTGGCAATGTTAGTGTTACAGATGAATGGAAAAACTGGCAGAAGCCGACCTCGGGGAAGATCAGTTGGGATTCCGTAGAAATGTTGGAACACGTGAGGCAATACTGACCTTATGACTTATCTTAGGAGAAAGATTAAGGAAAGGCAAACCCACGTTTCTAGCATTTGTAGACTTAGAGATAGCTTTTCACAATGTTGACTGGAATACTCTCTTTCAAATTCTGAAGGTGGCAGGGGTAAAATACATGGAGCGAAAGGCTATTTACAATTTGTACAGGAACCAGATGGCAGTTACAAGAGTCGAGGGACATGAAAGGGAAGCAGTGGTTGGGAAGGGAGTGAGACAGGGTTGTAGCCTATCCCCGATGTTATTCAACCTATATATTGAGCAAGCAGTAAAGGAAACAAAAGAAAAATTTGGAGTAGGTATTAAAATCCAAGGAGACATCAAATGACTTGGGAGAGCAGTTGAACAGAATGGATAGTGTCTTGAGAGGAGGGTATAAGATGAACATCAACAAAAGCAAAACGTTGATAATGGAATGTAGTCGAATTAAGTCGGGTGATGCTGGGGGAATTAGATTAGGAAGTGATACACTGAAAGTAGTAAAGGAGTTTTGCCATTTGGGGAGCAAAAAAACTGATGATGGCCGATGTAGAGAGGATATAAAACGTAGACTGGGAATGGCAAGGAAAACGTTTATGAAGAAGAGCAATTTGTTAACATCGAGTATTGATGTGTCAGGAAGTCGTTTCTGAAAGTATTTGTAAGGAGTATAGCCATGTATGGAAGTGAAACATCGACGATAAATAGTTTAGACAAGAAGAGAATAGAAACTTTCGAAATGTGGTGCTACAGAAGAATGCTGAAGATTAGATGGGTAGATCACATAACTAATGAGGAGGTATTGAATAGAATTGGGGAGGAGTTTGTGGCACAATTTGACTAGAAGCAGGGATTGGTTGGTAGGACATGTTCTGAGGCATCAGGGGATCACCAATTTAGTACTGGAAGGCAGCACGGAGGGTAAAAATCGTAGAGGGAGACCAATAGATGAATAGACTAAGCAGGTTCAGAAGGATGTAGGCTGCAGTAGGTACTGGGAGATGAAGAAGCTTGCACAGGTTAGAGTAGCATGGAGAGCTGCATCAAACCAGTCTCAGGACTGAAAACCACAACAACAACAACAGTGTTAAGGATGGCCGCCACCCTGTACCCCCCGGGACGGAATCAGTGTACCCCAACTGTCTGCGTCTAGTGTAAATCGTTGAGTAGTGTGGGCGTGCTTCAAATGTCTGCGACGCGTGTGACTGAGGCGGAACGTGGGGACCAACCCGGTATTCACCTAGTGGGATGTGGAAAACGGCCTAAAAACCACATCCAGGCTGGCCGGCACAGCGGCCCTCGTCGTCAGTCCCCCGGGCGGATTCGATCCGTTAGCGCGCTCGGCTACCCTGGCAGGTGCGAAATGGAAACCACGGTGATAATTAAAACTGTTTTATTTGCAACACTTAGCTACGTCTTCCAGTTACTTCTCTACATGGTCGCCGCTATGACTTAGAGAACTATCGTAGCTTTGTACTAGCTGCCCGATACGCTAGTCATAGAAGGCAACCTTATGTGCTAGAGAGAGACAAGTCGGGGCTTCATGGTGCGTGCTGAAACACTTCCCATTGAAATCACTGCAGGAGCTTCCTCAGTGCCCCGGTAGCCTGCGGCAGAGAATTAACATGAATAAGGAACCGCATGACAGTTAAGTCGTATGGGTTTGTATGAAATCAGGCGAAGTATCTCGATAGGGACCTGTATTTGACGTGGGACTCTTATTTTCTAGGCATCTTTAGGCGCACGCTGTACGCACAGAACGGAGAAGAGCGACGTGACACTATACACAGGCATACTTGAGAATCTGCCCAACACATCTGTGCAAAGATTCACCGGATTTTCCCTATGGTTTCCATTTCACGACCGATCTTTCCTTGCTCTTCCCAATAATACTCGAATAAGGGGCGATGAAAAAGTTGCTGTTCGAAAGCCGTATAGTCAGTATGGCAATTGCGCAAAATCTCAATGAGAACCCGGGTCGGCATCCTTCCGCACCAGGTTGTAGATAGCCACATGGTAAAACGCTTCCAGCTGTTGAAGAAGTCCGTAACTGCCTACCGCACATTCTCGTCCTGCAGGAATCGTTGACCCTCCAGGGCCTTTTCTAAGCGACCGAAGGCGTGATAATCGTATTGTCAAAGGTAAGCACTATAGGGCGGAAGCTCAACTGTCTCTCATTCGAGTTGGCGTAACTTCTGTCATATGACGTTTACCAACTTCTGCCGTACGCCATTTATCATTTACGATACGAGACGAGCGTGTCATGAAGCAGCAGCACAACCACGGAACTTGACGCACAATTTCACAATGGTGGTTTTCGACAGACATGGTGCCCCACACACATTCTTCATTTTCCAATGGATGTCCTTCGACAGCCAAGAAAGCAATAACAGCAGCGCGTTGATCCTGTTCGGCATTTGGTAATGGCGTCGCCATGGTTCACGTTTCCGCATTTGCCACACGCACGTCGGAAAGACACGAATGACAAGCTAATCCATTGCCTACATGTCGGTGCTCATATACCCTCATCGGAGTCGCGCTACATTGCGTATACGCTCCTTTTATGAGGAGGTAGTGAATTGAAATGCGGTGAAAAGTGGTGTACGTCACAACTTTGCTAATAGAAGGGATCGATTGATAAGGTGTGTATGGAAATAGTCAATTTCCTTATAGAAGGGCGTGTCGACAGCAAAAATTGTAGGGACTGCGAGGGTTGACTACATTACGGTAAACTGATGCATTTTTCTGTAGCTTAACAGATTGGAAGACGCTTACACAGGGCAGAATAGCTATATGAACTGCACCAGACCAGCCTTCTGAGTCAAGACATCATCATCATCAATGTCATCAACATCATAATCACGAGTAACAGCAACTCTCGTCTTCCAAATGTGGTCTCGTAGTTTGACATTAGTGCATCGATTCTCTAGTGGGTTAATTAATACATATTTTCCGTTTTGGCTTTGCTATCGTTGCTTGATAAAGCAATTTCTTTGTAATAATACAAACTGCAGAAACTTATTATTCTCCACTGCCCCACATACATTTTATTCGGCACCGTGTCGTAAGCCTCCTCCGTATTCCAAATGGCAACGGAGTGGAAATATTGCCGTTGCTCCAAACACGCACGTTTTGACAGCGGAGATGTGCATCCTAGCCGCAACGTGGCGGTGCCTCAAGACAAAACGGTTTCAGAGAAGTGTACCTATGTCAGCGATCGACTTCGGGCGCCTGGGAAGGAGAGATCCAATTATGAGCCGGCGTAATGGGCGGGCAGTGTATTGTTCTGCCCGCGGCCGTCATTGCCTGGCGTCGCAGCGTGTGCAAAAACTGCACCTCACCTTTCACGTTGCAACAGCTGTCCGACCCCACTGAGATGTACTGGGTACCAGACACTGGCGTTAACGTTCCCGTGATTAAACGTTTGGCACAGCATTTTCCGAAAACCTGTATAGGGATACATGTGAGTGCAGGCTTTCTCGGCGAATTTCATACACTACTGGCATTAAAATTGCTACACCACAAAGACGACATGCTACAGACGCAAAATTTAACCGACAGGAAGAAGATGCTGAGATATGCAAATGATTAGCTTTTCAGAGCATTCACACAAGGTCGGCGCCGGTGGTGACATCTACAACGTGCTGACATGAGGAAAGTTTCCAACCGATTTCTCATACTCAAACAGCAGTTGACCGGCGTTGCCTGGTGAAACGTTTCCGACTTTGATAAAGGTCGGATTGTAGCCCATCGCGATTGCGGTTTATAGTATCGCGACATTGCTGCTCGCGTTGGTCGAGGTTCAATGCCTTTTAGCAGAATATGGCATCGGTGGGTTCAGGAGGGTAATACGCAACGCCGTGCTGTATCCCAATGGCCTCGTATCACTAGCACTCGAGATGACAGGCATCTTATCCGCATGGCTGTAACGGATCGTGCAGCCACGTCTCAATCCCTGGGTCAACAGATAGGGAAGTTTGCAAGACAACAACCATCTGCACGAACAGTTCGACGACGTTTGCAGCAGCATGGACTATCAGCTCGGAGACCATGGCTGCGGTTACCATTGACGCTGCATCACAGACAGCAGCGTGTGCGATGGTGTACTCTACGACGAACCTGGGTGCACGAAAGGCAAAACGTCATTTTTTCGGATGAATCCAGGTTCTGTTTACAGCATCATGATGGTCGAATCCGTGCTCGGCGACATCGCGGTGAACGCACATTGGCGTGATGGTATGGGGTGCCATTGGTTACACTTCTCGGTCACCTCTTGTTCGCATTGACGGCACTTTGAACAGTGAACGTTACATTTGAGATGTGTTACGACCCATGGCTCTACCCTTCATTCGATCCCTGCGAAACCCTACATTTCAGCAAGATAATGCACGACCGCATGTTGCAGGTCCTGTACGGGCCTTTCTGGATACGGAAAATATTCGACTGCTGCCCTGGCCAGCACATTCTCCAGATCTCTGACCAGCTGAAAACGTCTGGTCAATGGTGGCCGAGTAACTGGCTCGTCGCAACACACCAGTCACTTCTCTTGATGAACTGTGGTATCGTGTTGAAGCTGCATGGGCAGCTGTACCTGTACACGCCATCCAAGCTCTGTTTGACTCAATGCCCAGGCGTATCAAGGCCGTGATTACGGCCAGAGGTGGTTGTTCTGGGTACTGATTTCTCAGTATCTATGAACTCAAATTGCGTGTAAATGTAATCACATGTTAGTTCTAGTATAATATATTTGTCTAGTGAATACCCGTTTATCATCTCCATTCCTTCTTGGTGTAGCAATTTTGATGGCCAGTAGTGTAGATTAAGTCTTCACGGGTTGTCAGCCGAGTAGCGTTGTGGTCTCGTAACTATGAGACGACGACGCTACTCGGTTGACAACCCGTGAAGACTTCATATATGTGTGGGGATAACTACATTGTTCTGTATCCACCCTCTCTCCAAGGAAGCCACTACAGGGAGGAGGCCCTGCCGACCGCTCCACAATAAGAACATTCACGTTCTATCTCGGCTGTCGACCGGCTGCGCTCATAGTAGGGGCCTACATAGGCTAGTCTCAACGTTTATTTTTACCTAAGGACATCAAAAAACTACCTAAGGACGTCAAAAACACACATGCCTGAGGCCGGATTCGAACGTTCGATCGTAGTAGCAGCGCGTTTTCGAACTGAAGCGCCTAGAAGCGTTCGGTCACAGCGGCCGGCCGGGTATCCTGACACATACAGCGCCACCTACTAATAAATTTTCACACTTTTTTTTTCTTCTGCCATACGTTTTCCCCTTCTCCGATAATACTCGGTTGCAGTTTGACGTCATTCTGAGCAGTGGTGTTATTTCTACAGCGTTGTGAAAGCTTAACTTTAATTATAATCACCCTGTATGTTGGTGGCAGCAGAATTGTTCGATAGTCAGCTTCAAATGCCGGTATTCTAAATTTTCTCTGTAGTGTTCCTCGACAAAAACGTCGCCTTCCCTGTAGGGATTCCCAATTTCCTGAAGCAACTCCATAACACTCGAGTGTTGTTCGAGCGTACCGGTAACAAATGTAGCAGCCCGCCTCCACTTCGGTGTCTTCCTTTAATTAGACCTAGTACGGATCCCAAACACTCGAGCACTACTCAAGAGTAGGTCGCAATAGCGTCCAATATGCGGTCTCCTTTATAGATGAACATCACTTTCCTAATATTTCCGAATGAACAGAAGTCGACCATTCACCTTTTCGACCACAGCCAAAATATGCTCGTTCCATTTCATATCGCTTTGGAACGTTACGTCCAGATATTTAAAAGACATCACTGCGTCAAGTAGGACGCTCATATTGTTGTGTCCGTACAGTAGGGGTTTGTTCATCCGCATGAACTTCCATTTTCCCACATTTAGGGCTAGCTGCCATTCATTAAACAAACCACAAATTTCTTCTAAGTCGTCTTGCATCTTCCTACAGTCACCCAACTTCGACACCTTTCCGTACACCACAGCATCTTCAGCAAACAACGGCAGATGGCTGTTCTCCCTGACGATACCCATACAGCGCCGTCGAGGACAACATACTGGGTTCTATTCCTTAAGAAGCTTTCAAGCCACTCACATATCTGCAGACCTATTCCATACGCTCATATCTTCGTTAACAGCCTGCCTGTTTCCCCTCGTCTACAGTTCGCAGTATATGTGAGAAAAGGGCAAGTCGAAATCGCACGAGCAATACTTCCTAAAATCATGATGATTCGCGGACATAAACTTCTCATTCTCTAGAGATTTTATTATATTCAAGCTGAGAATACGTGCAAGGATTGTGCAGCAAACCGAAGTTAGGAATATTGGTCTGCAATTTTTCAGGTTCATTCTTTTACTCTTCTTGTATATCGGAGTCACTTGCGCTTTTTTCCAGTCGCTTGGAACTTTGTGCTGGGCGAGAGTGTCATTATAAATGCAAGCGAGGTAAGGGGCCAGTGCCGTAGAGTACTCTTTGTGAAATCGAACTGGGACTCCATCCGGAGCTAATGATTTATTTACTTTCAAATTTTTCAGCTATTTGTCTACGCCATGCTTATTAGTATGTCGTCCGTACGGCAGATTGTCCGATGGTCAAATGACGGTATGTTGGTTCGATTCTCCCGTGTGAACGATTACTTCAACGTGAATTTAAAACTTTGGCTTTCATTTTGATATCTTCATCTGCCATACCAGACTGGTCAACAAGGGACTGAATGGAACCCTTAGTACTGCTTAGCGATTTAACATACTACAAGAATATTCTCTGGTTCTGTGCCATATCTTTCGCTACGGTATGACGGTCGTAGTTGTATGCATCGCGCATAGATCTTTCCGCTGACGCACAAAGCTCCACTAACCATTACTTGTCATTACTTGTACGTTCCGTTTTGAACCGAGAGGCAGCAGCCTCTGCTTCCTCAGCATCTTAAGAATTTCGTTATTAAGACATGGTGGCCCTTTCCCATCCCTGATCCACTTATTAGGCAAAAACTCTCCACAACACGATGTTTAAACTGCTTTAACTTTGCCCACAATTACTCTACGTCTATCTTGCTGCAACTAAGGGATGTCACTATTTAAATGACGTGTTTACAACCCCTTATCTGCTGTATCTGGCACAAAAACTCTCGTAGCCTTCTTGACTGATTTATTATCTTTCGTAACCACAGTTGGTACAATGACATTAGGATCGCTGTTCATGCAGTAAAACTGCCACATCAAGCATTACTTTTTAATTTATTACATCTTTACTACCAACCACGTTGCCGATACGTTTCGCACAAAGTATTTACATATCCCACTGAATGCAGTTGCAGAATTATATTATTGTACGACACGTACTACAGGAATTATGACGCCATAAACACAGAGATGCGTGAAAAACTGCTTCACCATGGAAGACGTTTGAATTTGTTACTTCGTTGCTACTACATCAGCAATACTTTTTTCAGACAGTATCCACTTTTGCCGCTGAGTGTTCCTGCAAAAGTGTATCATTGTATGTCACACAGCTCAGAAGATACGACGTCAAATTTATTACGTCTTTATTACTAACTGTATTTGCAACAAATCTCGCAGACAGTATCCACAAATACCACGGAAAGTACCTTTAAAATTATATCATTGCGCGACTCATAATTCTGCAGATATCGTAGACGAAACAGTAGATATCAAGGCGAAACTGCAGAACGAAATTAGCTAGAGATATGGGTGAAATAAAAATATGTACAAGTAGTGTGAAAAATGTTAAATATGTGTGAAACATGTAATATGTCGTGTGAACATTCTGGCAAATGCTTCGGTAAAAAACTCCTACTAAACCCCTGTATCGATTTAAGCTGAACCTGACTCCAGGGAGAAATCCTGTGGCTGTACAAAGCAGTTTCTTATTGGGATGGGAGTGATAACGTAGAGACAGGAGGGGAGAGGGAAAGACAGATAAACAGAGAGGCTGGAGGAGATGGATACAATGAGGGGCAGAGGGAAATGCAAAGGGGAGAGGAGGATGGTTCAAATGGTTCAAATGGCTCTGAGCACTATGGGACTCAACTTCTGAGGTCATTAGTCCCCTAGAACTTTACTTAAACCTAACTAACCTAAGGACATCACAAACATCCATGCCCGAGGCAGGATTCGAACCTGCGACCGTAGCGGTCTTGCGGTTCCAGACTGCAGTGCCTTTAACCACACGGCCACTTCGGCCGGCGGAGAGGAGGAGGTAGAGAAAGAGAAGTGGGGAGAGGAGATCGACAGAGGAAAGAAAGACGAGGAAATGGGCAGAGAGAAGGCCGGGAAGAGATGCACTGAGATGGGGTGAAGGAGGAAATGGATGGAAAGATAGGGAATAGGAAATAAACAGGGAAAGGGAAGAGGAGGGGAGTGATGGGATAAGGAGATGGTCAGAGACAAGGTGAGGAAGTGATGGACAGAACAAGGAAAGAGGAGGATATGGTTAGCGCGAGTGGGGGGAGGGGGGAGCAGGAGTTTGACAGAAAGGGTGGAGGAAGAAGAAGTGGACGGAGAGACGGGGAGAAGATGGGATAATGGAATACATACATTCCCGGGAAAAGCAGTGTATGTGTATATTCTTGTGTTGGAATATTTTGACACAGGACTCGTGTCTTTGATTACACGGCATCTGCCGCTGTTTGGCCCACAATGAGAGGCTCCAGATAGCATCCGGACGCCGGTAGCAGTAATAACGGCGACAAAAGGCGGCGCACGAGGCGGGGCGAGACTGCAGCAGACCGAAAACTGACTGCCGGCGTCCGGCACAGCGGGTCGGGGCTCCTCCTTTTGTTGGGCCGACCGCCTGATTGAATGGCTATTGTCAGACACCTGGCTGGCGTGTTTCCCCGCCAACAGCCGGAGGTGAGCTGCCCGCTGCGTCGTGACCGCTAAACACACACAGGCTGACAGAGCGCACTACAAGACGCCACGCTCACACTCTATTAGGCTGTTTGACACCTACTAACACCCACTCAAACAGGACACACACACACGCACATACACAGACACACAACAGCGCACAGGAAAGAGAAACATGACGAAAAAGTCACGATTCAGTCTAGGGATTCCAACAAAAATTTCTTTATTTGACTGCCAGATTCACACCTCAGGTCATCTTCAGGGATCATAAAATATTCGAAAGCGCACACTATGCGAAGTAATATCAAAAGAAATTAGAGTTATACACTACTGGCCATTAAAATTGCTACACCACGAAGACGACGTGCTACAGACGCGAAATTTAACCGACAGGAAGAAGATGCTGTGACATGCAAATGATTAGCATTTCAGAGCATTCGCACAAGGTAGGCGCCGGTGGCGACACCTACAACGTGCTGACATGGGGAAAGATTCCAGTCGGTTTCTCATACACAAACAGCAGTTGACCGGCATTGCCTGGTAAAAACGTTGTTGTGATGCCTCGTGTAAGGAGGAGAAATGCGTACCATCACGTTTCCGACTTTGATAAAGGTCGGATTGTAGCCTATCGCGATTGCGGTTTATCGTATCGCTACATTGCTGCTCGCGTTGGTCGATATCCAATGACTGTTAGCAGAATATGGAATCGGTGGGTTCAGGAGGGTAAGATCCAATGACTTTTAGCAGAATATGGAATCGGTGGGTTCAGGAGGGTAATACGGAACGCCGTGCTGGATCCCAACTGCCTCGTATCACTAGCAGTCGAGATGACAGGCATCTTATGCGCATGGCTGTAACGGATCGTACAGCCACGCCTCGATCCCTGAGTCAACAGATGGGGACATGGGGACGTTTGCAAGACCCCAACCATCTGCACGAACAGTTCGACGACGTTTCTAGCAGCATGGACTGTCAGCTCGGAGACCATGGCTGCGGTTACCCTTGATGCTGCATCACAGATAGGAGCGCCTGCGATGGTGTACTCAATGACGAACCTGGGTGCACGAATGGCAAAACGTCATTTTTTTGGATGAATCCAGGTTCTATTTACAGCATCATGATGGTCGCATCCGTGTTTGGCGACATCGCGGTGAATGCACATTGGAAGCGTGTATTCGTCATCGCCATTCTGGCGCATCACCCGGTGTGGTGGTATCGGGTGTCATTGGTTACATGTCTCGGTCACCTTCTGTTCGCATTGACGGCACTTTGAACAGTGGACTTTACATTTCAGATGTGTTACGACCCGTGACTCTACCCTTCATTCGATCCCTGCGAAACACTACATTTCAGCAGGATAATGCACGACCGCATGTTGCAGGTCTTGTATGGGCCTTTCTGGTTACAGAAAGTATTCCACTGCTGGCCTAGCCAGCACATTCTCCAGATCTCTCACCAATTGAAAACTTCTGGTCAATGATGGCTTAGCAACTGGCTCGTCACAATACGCCTGTCACTACTCTTGATGAACTGTGGTGTCGTGTTGAAGCTGCATGGGCAGCTGTACCTGTACACGCCATCCAAACCCTGTTTGGCTCAATGCCCAGCCAAAGGCCGTTATTACGGCCAGAGCTGGTTGTTCTGGGTACTGATTTCTCAGGATCTATGAACCCAAATTGCGTGAAAATGTAATCACATGTCAGTTTTGATAAAATATATTTTTCCAATGAATAGCCGTTTATCATCTGCATTTCTTCTTGGTGTAGCAATTTTAATGGCTAGTAGTGTATATTAATATCTTCAGCTGCTGACGGTCGTTGATATGTATCAACGGGGACAGCTGAAAATGTGTGCAACGACCAGAACTCGAACCCTTGATCTCCTGCTTACAGGGCAGACGCTCTACCTATCTGGGCTACAGAGGGCACAGAGGATAGAGCAACTGCTGGGAATATCTCCCGCACGCTTCCCGCGAGACCTACATTCTCACCTTATATGTCCACTTGTTACATTCGTAGTGTCCCTACCCAACACACTCATCACTCGTGGAGGACATTTTTACCAAGTCCCGTAAGAGTTCGGGTAATATGTGTGCATCTGCGCAGAAGAGGAAGATCATGGCCGGTAGTGACAGAACTCTATACTTTTTTGGATATAGTTGAAAGGGTACAGTACCGCCCGACATTGAAAGTAGGTACAACATACTTCATTATTTTTGTCAGAACAACACACTTTTTTGTAAAATAACTCAGTTTCAATTAATACAGAAAAGCCAGATACCAGTGTGGGAAAGAATGACAATTTATTTATTTAATTTATCACATGTGCACACCCACAAAATAAATCCCCACATCCAGTTTGGTGAGATCTGTGAAATGAATGACTGTATGGTCGTCTGCTAACCGCAGATAGTGAATGTGAATATATGATCATCTTTGAGACGATCCTTTGGCCACCTTTGGTGGGACCAAAGAGATGAAATTTACATGAGCTTTGAGCGCCTGAAATGTTGCTGACCAATACGGTAGCAAGGTGCACCCCCACTTCGACAGAGGTGCGAGAGAACCTGACGAACGGCCAAGTTTCATGACTCTGGCGCTGGATCTTGTGCTGTTGTCTTAGGTGTGCTCCGTAAAGACAAAAGAGTGGAGACATGGTATGCATGTGGAATACTTAAGAGTAGTTTGAAATAATAATTTCTCTATTTCAGGAACTTTTGTGGGGAGAATTAAATGTCAGGCAGGTAATATTAATGGGATCATAGTAATCTTCGGAAGTGACCAACGGTCACAATGAAACTATGTGTAGCAATAATTTGAAATACTTCCGTGTGCTTAAGTTAAGCTGAATTACTAGCGTGTGTACTATAAGTTGAAATATTTAAGAAATGGCGGGTGCAGGGCTTGAAATTAGAGACGAGTACTTCCACGTGGTGAGTACTGTGTGAGTCTCAATCTGTGTAGGAGACAAGGGATAAAGAGAAGTACTCGTCCTTGGTATCAGTTGAGGACTCACGTGTGTGATGAATATGTTCTTAATATTACTTTGTGTGATATGTTTCCGTGTGATGCTTGATTCATACTCTGAGAGTGAAGCAAGGTGAGTCAGCCGTCTATCCAGCAACGCCACTTGGCTTGCATTGGACAGGAAGACGTGCATATATCTCCAGAGTTCATAGTAGGAAAGTAGAATTACGAAGTGGGGCAGTGTCATGTGAAACTGGGATAAATATTAATTGAAGTGGGAAAACTGAAAGTGATAATGTTGTGACTATTCCCTGTGTTGTATCTCATGTTGTAGTGTGGTGTATGTCATGTAATTTAAGTATGTGTGGTTTGCATGGGAGAGTAGCAAGGTAGTTTCAGAGGTAGTGGGTTATGCGTGTTCCTTTTGTACCGCTCGGTCTGGAGGAAAGTTTCGTGATGATGGTTGTGAGAGTCGAAGTGTGAGATATAGAAAAAGATCCACCATCCTATCCAGAAAGTGCACTGTAGCGTTAAATAATTACGAGACCATAAGATAGAGAATCACCAATGTAAAGCCATGCCCACTGGGCGGAATTTCTCATGTGTTATTGTTGTAGGTTGTAGAATTTGTGTGTTTAGGTTATAGAATTTATCGGAATAAAGAAGATAGTGAAAAGGAAAAGATTGGTGGCCTTTTCCTTCGAATTGTATGTTGTCATGATATCCAGAATTTATAATGTGAGCGCCACTCATATTCAATGCGATGGCCACGTGTTGATAAAAGCCGTTAAATAAAAAAAAAAAAAGAAAATGTGGTATTGCCAGTGCGTAGTGAACAGTCAGAGTTCTGTAAATTACTGATAGTCAGATGCGTTTTTCCGTTGCGTATTAATCATATGGGAGGATAACTTGTAACTTAAGTGTGAGTACTAGATTTCATGTTACTCGATAAATAAGAATGGATCCACTCGCTTGGCAGACCACTCATCTTGCAGGCCTGACTGATTGATGCCACAGTATGAGCAAGGCATGTGGGTGCCTCTCATAATTTCGACCCTGCCAGTATATTTTGCCAGGATTTTGCTGTTGGGGTTTGCTGTTATAATTTTTTTTATGGAATGTATTGTGATAGCGCCGGCCGCGGTGGTGTAGCGGTTCTAGGCGCTCAGTCCGGAACCGCAAGACTGCTACGGTCGCAGGTTCGAATCCTGCCTCGGGCATGGATGTGTGTGATGTCCTTAGGTTAGTTAGGTTTAAGTAGTTCTAAGTTCTAGGGGACTGATGACCATAGATGTAAAGTCCCATAGTGCTCAGAGCCATTTGAACCATTTTTATTGTGATAGCGCTAAGGAGTAAAATGTTTTTGTTTGCAATTTCTTTCTGGATTGGTGAGGATCTTTAATTTTTTTATTTAGGTGATCGCTTGCTACGTAGTCCAAGGCTGGAAGATCGTTGTATAAATTTTTTTTGCGTAATGTCCGTAGTAACTAGTTCGCAGTCGTAAAGTGTAGTCACCATGGAGAATAGTTCAGGGGTGAACGTAGCAGTGCAGCAGGAAGTAGGTGTCGACCTTGGGTTAATGAGCGAGAACGGCAAACACTCGTAAGGGGCTGACTTGTTCAGCGGACCGTAGCTAGGTGATCCTTTAAGCGGCGGGCTTTCTCCACAACCGGGGGCTTTTCCCGACGACATGGGCGAGCTGGGACTAGGTCAGGTATGCAGTGAAAGTGAAGCTACCCTTGGCGAAGCTACGGTTTTTCAGGCGAACGAGGTGAGCGCACCGAAAGTAGCAAATGACAATGTGCTACTGCAGTTTTTGCAGAGGATGGATAGAGATAATAAGGAAAGATTGGAAGCGATGAATAGAGATAATAAGGAAAGATTGGAAGCGATGAATAAAGATAATAAGGAAAGATTGGAGGCAAGTAAGGAAAGATTGGAAGCGATGGATAGAGATAATAAGGAGAGAGATAAGGAGACTAAGGAAAGATTGGAAGCAAATAAGGAAAGATTGGAGGCATTGGATAAAGGAAATAAAGAGACAATGAGTAAGCTACACTCAGTCATCGATGAGCGTCTGCCCGCAGTTAATAATCGGTTAGATGAGGGGGAGAAGAATCTGGATTTGTTGAAGCAAGTATGTGATGCCGTAAAAGAAAAAGCCAATAATTTGGAGGTACGAATAAGTGCAATAGAGAGCGATATTACAGAACGTAGGGACGTGTTGCCGGATGAGCGAATCAAAGAGATAGTGGAGGACTTACCTGCAGAGAAACAAGGGGCATTAGACAGCGTGGAAGCTCAAGTCACCCGGCAGGAAGTGGCGCTAAATAAACACAGGGATGAAGTTGCGGAGGTAGTGGTCAGAATGAATACGATTAGCGCAGATGTAGAAAAGATCAGTATAAGAGGCGAAACAGGCACAGACAGTACGCAGCGAGAGGTTTATGCCGACCAGGAGGAGATACAATCACTATAACAGTTTAAAGAGGCACAATGAGAAACGAATAGGAAACATAGGGAAGAACTAACACAGTTGCAATTAGCGTGCAGAAGCGAAGGCGAAACACCACCAGGTAGACTGCAGAGGGAGAGATAAATCCAATAAACGAAAATAGGCGGAAAGAGGAAGACGAACTCAGAGAGTTAGAAGAACGGTTGTGTCGGATAAAACAGGTGGCAAACCCAACTGGGTATAGTCCAAGGTCGGAAAACATAAATGCAGAAGAAGAATGTAGGAGGCACTTCGTGTCGGTACAAACGTACACTTGTTTTCCGGATCCTGATAATTACCAACATCCATGCCTGTGGCTGTCTCAATTTCAAGATTCATTACCTTCATCGTGGGAACCGCTCCTCAAAATGAAGTGTGTAACCATTTGAGGGACGAGGCTAGAGCGAAAATGCAGGAAGTTATTAAAGACTGTAGTAGCTACAAGATATTTTGTGACAAGTTTTTAAATGAAATCTGGTCGAGAAGTAAGCAGGACCAGGTTACGCAAAGCGTATTGATGATGTCAAATTGTAACGAAGGTGGTATAAGAGATCCAGTGGCGTGCTATCAGGAAATGCTGAGACGAAATAGGTATTTGAATGTGCCATACGAACCTGGGGAGTTCATTAGGATCTGTATAACGAAGTTGCCAGTGAGATTGCGCAGAGATATAGTGATAGCAGACAGAGGCTTAGACGATTCCGCGTCATTTCAGCACTTGTTACAGGAACTGGGTAATGAGAGCAACATTGTGAATGGAGACACGACTCATAGGTCAGACAGAGTCGAGGATAGGAACGGCAGAAACTATCAGAATTACAGGAGGGCATGGAATCCTGGCATTTCATTCTTGTCATAACGGATTGAAGGATAGGAATGCAAATACCGTACTTCTGATCAGAGAATGAAACACCAGTAATGGCATCTAAAATTTGCAAATTTTAATTTCGAACACTAACGTAAAAGGACTGTTTCCTCAAAACAAACCAGTTACAAAAAAAAAAAAAAAAAAGTTATGTAATAGTGCCAATGAGTCCAGTTTAATTAGTGCGATTTGGCTATTGCAGGTACATAACACGTAATGGTAAAAGTCAACATTGTGATCGAAGTTTCTAGATTAGCTGCCATCTGATCGGTCGTATGTCATAGTCGTGGTGACAGTTATAATGAGGTGCTGCGTATGGTTCTTCGGAATCTGGTGTTAGGGAAAGAGGCCACTAGCACCAAAGTTTCTAACACTTGGGCTGTCCCATCTCTCCCAGCTTGTATATTCTCTGCACACATTTAATTTTCATGTAAGCACAGATTCCTAACTAGCAAATTCTTTGCTGTGTATAGTGGACCATTCAGAGTGAGGCGGATTGTCCATGAAAATGCTGTACTGATTGAGACGATCAAGGGAAAACAATCTCGTGGGCTTCATCACATTTCTAACATCAAATTATGGAAAAGTTAAGGATAGATCGAAAGTAGGCAATTCATGGTAGATAGGCAGTGTATTTATTTGTGGTGTGTAACGTTGTGCAGGGTCAAATCGAACATAACAATTTTCAGGCGGGATATCAAGAAGTATGACGGAATAGACTGGTCGAATGAGTCATGAACAGGAGTCGATAGAGTGGTGTATGTACGTACTTTTTGTCATATGAATAAGGATCAAGCAGAAATGACGGGATGATTAATGAGTGGATAAAGATGGTAGATAGAGAAGCGACGTGATAAATAGTAGTGGATAAAGGTGATATTTAAGGAGAGAAGCGATGTGAAGCAGTGTGATTAATAAAGAGAGATTCGACGTGATGAAACAGTGGTAAATGAAGGTGATTAGAATTAATAATGTGGAAATGTCTTAGATGTATGTTACAGAGAGGCCTGTGTATGCTGCAATCGAGATTGATGCGAATGGCGAAGGAAGACCAGGATATGATGGAGTAATGGACGGACGGAGAGCCGAAATACGAATGAAGAGATGAGGACAACTGCACAACGTGAAAGGACATAAAGGGAGTATGAGATCCAGATGGTGAACTTTGTGGAATACTGACGTAAGATGTAATATAAGTGTAAATCTAATTCTTACCATAACATTTGCAATATGAAAAAAAAGAAAAAAAAAGAAAAATAATTTTTGTTGTTGTTGAAGCCCGGTTACCAGTATAACTAATCAAAACGGTACCAAGAATGTGTACAGTTGTTTTGCAGGATGAATAATTTGTGTATTTTTTGTTCTTAGATGAAATGTCGCAATTATAAGTTGATATTTAGCAGGATCGGTAAAGTGAATGCAGATGTAAGCCGATGGAGAGAAGTGCCAGAGTGAAAGGACGAATTCGGAGACTGGAATGCTATCTCCGAAACAGCTTCATGTGTTATGTGGTTGAGTATAAGGGCGCAAAGGTATGGTATGTTGTCGTGAGTGTGGTGGTGTTAAGGTTAGCTGACTTCTAGACCTATTCTGTTAGTGTATTAATGGATTGAATGAGAAGGAAAATGTGATGTCTGGTGAGTGAGAGTCGTAGAGTAGTGTGATCAATGCGCACATTCCTGTAAAGGGGATGCTACCGATCCATAACTAAAACATTATTGAGCTTTATTGTTTGATTTGGAGGAACCTCAATGGCAGGCCAGGATCTGACATCATGTGGATGGTACATACATGTCCTAGAAATGTTGTTATATATAATAAAAAGGTAAAATATATAAAGAGATACTAATTTCTGTCTGTCACAAGCACAAAGGTGCATCGTATGTTGTAGATTTAGAGTCATCAGTTTCTAAAATGTTTAAATATTTAACAACATGTGGTAGGTAATTGTGAGCTGTGTAGATTATTTCTTATTTTTTTTGTTAGAACACTTTCAAGGGGTATTAGTCTGTCACAAGCACAAAGGTTCATTGTATATTGTAGTTTTAGAATCAACAGTTTCTAATATTTTCACTGTGATAGGATGTTAAAGTATTCTACTATTTGATATTGTGATTATGAGCTGTACAGATTGTTTCTTATTCCTTTTTTTTTTGACACGTTCATGTTTTGTATGAGGGACGACAGGTACAATCAATAGTACAAGTGTGGGCTGTATATAGAAAAGGGATAAATGTTGACGTTGTATGTGTAGAAAACTAGGGTGTATGATTTTACGTTTTTTGGAACAAAGATTCTTTTATTACCAATGTATCTAATAGATCATACATGTAATCAATGAGTATTTATATATTGTAAGAATATCCTTTTGTCTGTAATGTGGCGAGATGCTCGGAAGGGTCTGACTGATAGGGTGTCGTAGTGCTCAGGTGCTCATGCAGAATGCGCCCGTACCTGCGGGAGGCGAAGCTGACGTCGCCATGAGAGAGGCGACAGAGCCACGGCACTCCCCATTCCACTGCCGGTCGGGGTACACTCCACGCGCCCACTACAGCAGGTCAACGGCCTGGGGCGACACGCACGTACCGCTGGCCATTCATAAGTTCCGCCACCCTTACGACTGGGGAAAGCATCCCGCGGAGGCAACAGTGAGTGGTTTCTTCTGCTCAACGGGGCGGCAGAGCCACGGCAGAATCAACGACACGTGGCAGAGTCTGGCGGGCATTTTTTACCAGCAACTATTAACTAGTACTGGACTGTGGAGCCGTGAAACAAGATGACTGCTCGTATGTCTCCATAAGATGGAAAGTGAAGGACTGGTGTTTCCACATTGTGAGTGGTGGAAAAGATTTTGTCTTTAGCAGACAGGACGATTGTTTTGTTTTGTCTTGACCACTGAACGGTGGGATTCATAAACGTTTGGCAGTGACTTGTTAAGTGTGCTTTGTGAATTGCATGTGGGACGCTTGGTATACTTAAAGAGGACAGTTGTCATTTGGTGACTAATTATTGTATGAACGCAAGAAACTAAAGTGGGACATTGACATTTGTATTTGTAGTAGGAGACATTTCTTTAATTGGTGTGGGAATAAGTGCTGTTTGTTGGAACTTACGTCTTTTAATTACACCATGAACTGAAAGGACAGAACCGTGGGTAATAGTAGTTGTAGGGCCATTTCTGGACGACCAGATTCGTGTGGATGGTACTCTGAGAGTGACAATGACATTTGTGTTTAATGTGAGATACAGTTTACTGTTCAGTGCGTGTTCAAAATGCCGATTTGAGTGACCTAAAGACTTTCGTCCGGGTAACCATGGGAGAGCTTTGACACCAAGACAGTGTTTCTAGGGAACCTGTCAGCAACTTTTTTGACCCCAAGAAAATCACAGAATGAAATGATTCCGTTATCAAGTTCACATAGCATTTTTATTAGAATATTTGGTACAATGATGCTTTCATTATTAGCCAGTGGCGTAATACTAACGTAGCGGCTCTTGTTGCATTGGTCAGTAAGGTTGTCACAGGGGACAAGAGTTTGCATTGCACAACAAATATCGGAATTAACTCATGCATTTTGATGTTGTGGACGGTAATGATCTTTTAGGTTTGTTGACTGAAGCCATTTATTTGCATTATCACAGTGGTGATATTTCACATTAAAGTGTAACGAGGGCTAGTCGAAATGCAAGTTATTGTCATCTAAATGTGTAACAACAGGGAAATGAGCAGCAGAGTAAGATACGAGAGCTACTGGTGGATTCAAGCACTTATTGCTAACTATTTACTGCGTGTATTGATCAAAGTTGATGGAATGACTAGCTCAGCAGCAGGTATTTGTACTGGTGGACAAGGATAAGGTTAAACTCACAGTCGAGTAGTGGTGGCAATTGCTTAAGTGAATATAGTTAATGAGGTATGACATGATGTCTTAGATGAACTATATTATGTAACCAGTATGTAACTTGTGGTATATATCATTGTTTTTCTTCTCAGTTTTATTTCTCTGTAGGTTTGATGTATATTTTAGAGTAATGGTATGGAGCCTGACATTATACATGGAACTAGTGTACACAATTGTATTTAGACATTGCCGTGTAAAGATTATTACAACGCAATTTATGAATGTCAGATTACTGGTTCTGTGTTTGGACGATGAGCTATTTAAAATTTCATAAGTACAATTAGTACTTTTTTTTATTTGTCATAGAATTAGTGAAGTTTGGATTACTCACAAAAATAACGAAGATCCCAGTAACTAAGCAAATTTTTATCTCAACATTATTTTTTATTTGTATGATGTAATGTTTTATTTGTCATGTGGATTGTTGTAAATTTGTATGTGTACGTTACTCCGGATTGTGGAGGGTACAATAATGCAACAAGTGTGTCAATAATTTGGTAAAGTAACAGCATTTGGTCGTCTATTTGAGGTCACCAGGGGCTAAGGTCTCCACCTGGTTATTTTGATGACTTGCTACGTTTGTTCTAATACAGCTTTCTTAAAAAAATGTTCGGAACTACCCTCGCATTGCAAGGATAGTACCCTGCCATTTTTTTCTGCATGGGTAGCCGGTGGTGAAAGGGTACAGTACCGCCCGACATTGAAAATAGGTACAACATACTTCATTATTTTTGTCAGAACAACACACTTTTTTTTTTGTAAAATAACTCAATTTAAATTAATACAGCGAAGCCGGATACCAGTGTGGGAAAGAATGACAATTTATTTATTTAATTTATCACATGTGCACTCCCACAAAATAAATCCCCACATCCAGTTTGGTGAGATCTGTGAAATGAATGACTATATGGTCGTCTGATAACCGCAGATAGTGAATGTGAATATATGATCATCTTTGAGACGATCCTTTGGCCACCTTTGGTGGGACCAAAGAGATGAAATTTACCTGAGCTTTGAGCGCCTGAAATGTTGCTGACCAATACGGTAGCAAGGTGCTCCCCCACTTCGGCAGAGGTGCGAGAGAACCTGAAGAACGGCCATGTTTCATGACTCTGGCGCTGGATCTTGTGCTGTTAAGACCTGTCTTAGGTGTGCTCCGTAAAGACAAAAGAGTGGAGACATGGTATGCATGTGGAATACTTAAGAGTAGTTTGAAATAATAATTTCTCTATTTCAGGAACTTTTGTGGGGAGAATTAAATGTCAGGCAGGTAATATTAATGGGATCGTAGTAATCTTCGGAAGTGACCAACGGTCCCAATGAAACCACGTGTAGCAATAAGTTGAAATACTTCCGAGTGCTTAAGTTAAGCTGAATTACTAGCGTGTGTACTATAAGTTGAAATATTTAAGAAATGGCGGGTGCAGGGCTTGAAATTAGAGACGAGTACTTCCACGTGGTGAGTACTGTGTGAGTTTCAATCTGTGTAGGAGACAAGGGATAAAGAGAAGTACTCGTCCTTGGTATCAGTTGAGGAGTCGCGTGTGTGATGAATATGTTCTTAATATTACTTTGTGTGATATGTTTCCGTGTGACGCTTGATTCATACTCTGAGAGTGAAGCAAGGTGAGTCAGCCGTCTATCCAGCAACGCCACTTGGCTTGCATTGGACAGGAAGACGTGCATATATCTCCAGAGTTCATAGTAGGAAAGTAGAATTACGAAGTGGGGCAGTGTCATGTGAAACTGGGATAAATATTAATTGAAGTGGGAAAACTGAAAGTGATAATGTTGTGACTATTCCCTGTGTTGTATCTCATGTTGTAGTGTGGTGTATGTCATGTAATTTAAGTATGTGTGGTTTGCATGGGAGAGTAGCAAGGTAGTTTCAGAGGTAGTGGGTTATGCGTGTTCCTTTTGTACCGCTCGGTCTGGAGGAAAGTTTCGTGATGATGGTTGTGAGAGTCGTAGTGTGAGATATAGAAAAACATCCACCATCCTATCCAGAAAGTGCAGTGTAGCGTTAAATAATTACGAGACCATAAGATAGAGAATCACCAATGTAAAGCCATGCCCACTGGGCGGAATTTCTCAAGTTTTATTGTTGTAGGTTATAGAATTTGTGTGTTTAGGTTATAGAATTTATCGGAATAAATAAGATAGTGAAAAGAAAAAGATTGGTGGCCTTTTCCTTCGAATTGTATGTTGTCATGATATCCAGAATTTATAATGTGAGCGCCACTCATATTCAATGCGATGGCCACGTGTTGATAAAAGCCGTAAAATAAAAAAAAAAAAAGAAAATGTAGTATTGCCAGTGTGTAGTGAACAGTCAGAGTTCTGTAAATTACTGATAGTCAGATGTGCGTTTCCGTTGCGTATTATTCATATAGGAGGATAATTTGTAACTTAATTGTGAGTACGAGAGTTCATGTTACTCGATAAATAAGAATGAATCCACTCGCTTGGCAGACCACTCATCTTGCAGGCCTGACTGCTTGATGCCACAGTATGAGCAAGGCATGTGGGTGCCTCTCATGGTATTTGTTCTTTTGGATTTGTCCGAAAGAACAGACACCATATCCATATGAGTATATAAAATCAAAAGCGTCACACAAATTCATAATTCATTATTGTTGTCAAATAATAATTAATCATATGAACGAATTGACTTATTTTGTATTTCCTTGACACTAGAGGTTTTATATCGCCCTGTAAGCTGTTATAAATATTTTATAACATCTGCTGATGGTTTGTGTACGGAAACTGATACAATACGACAAAATCTTTTGATGTAATTACAATCGCCAGATTTCTCCTGCGAATGCGGTAGTGTTTTTTTTGCTGCCAACCTATATAGGGAGAAATGATTATGGTAATAAAATAAGATAAAATCAGAGTTCGCTAGGATAGATTAAAGTGCGGCAGAGAAATGCCTTGGAGGTGGTATGACGAACACTTTCCGAGTAGTAGTCATGTGGATTAGATTGTAGGTAGTCAAGATATTTTTATCAGTACCTGTTGGTGGTGAATCAGGATGATTTTTTTCAGACATTCACATCGTTCTTGTATTGCATTTTAATCAGTAGCTCTTGGCGGCGATTCAGCGCGTTTTTTCTAATACTAGATTGGTACATAAGTTCGTAGCGATTTTTTTTTTGTTTTTGCGTGTTGTTATTCCAGTAAATATTGGTTCATTTGTCGATGGTCATTTTTTATTCGTAGTTCACTGTTGCTATGTGAGTTCACATGTTGTCATTTTGTCATCATGAGACAGATAGTGGAGGACGTTAGAAAATGGAGTGCCATTGGAGAAATTGGAACATTCCCGATATATTCTTCCGTCTAAGTTCAATAGACGGGTTACAGCAGTGAAGTTACAGCAGCCAGGAACAAGTGCGCCGCGTAAGGGTATAATGTCACTGGACAGAGAACGGGAAGAAAATGACTTTCTCGCTTTGAGGAAAATCGTTTGAACATTAGTGACTCTATGTAATGAAATAATAAGCAACCAGTTGTATAAAGGAAATTTAATTTATTTGTCGGTTTCGGACACTTTGTGCCCTCCTTCAGAAGGTTGTACCTATTGCATTATCTTACTAGTGAGTTTCCGTGTTTAATAAGGCGGGGGATTTGGTGAAGACCGTTTAAACGCATCAATCCACAATCATCCACGTCAGTGTACTCGGGATCTGACAGATGTGATGAACTGTGATCGTTGCGCGACATTCAACGCAATGTTGCCAGACACGGATGCGACCATCATGATGCTGTAAACAGAACCTAGATTCATCCGAAAAAAATGACTTTTGCCATTCGTGCACCCAGGTTCATCGTTGAGTACACCATCGCAGGCGTTCCTGTCTGTGATGCAGCATCAAGGGTAACCGCAGCCAGGGTCTCCGAGCGGATAGTCCATGCTGCTGCAAACGTCGTCGAACTGTTCGTGCAGATGGTTGTCGTCTTACAAACGTCCCCATGTGTTGACTCAGGTATCGAGACGTGGTTGCACGATCCGCTACAGCCATGCGGATAAGATGCCTGTCATCTCGACTGCTAATGATACTAGGCCGTTGGGATCCAGCACGGCGTTCCGTATTAGTCTCCTTAACCCACCGATTCCATATTCTGCTAACAGTCATTGGATCTCGACCAACGCGAGCAGTAATGTCGCGATACGATAAACCGCAATCGCGATAGGCTACAATCCGACCTTTATAAAAGTCGGAAACGTGATGGTACGCATTTCTCCTCCTTACACGAGGCATCACAACAACGTTTCACCAGGCAACGGCGGTGAACTGCTGTTTGTGTATGAGAAATCGGTTGGAAACTTTCCTCATGTCAGCACGTTGTAGGTGTCGCCACCGTCTCCAACCTCGTGTGAATGCTGTGAAAAGCTAATCATTTGCATATCACAGCATCTTCTTCCTGGTGGTTAAATTTCGCTTCTGTAGCACGACATCTTCGTGGTGTAGCAATTATAATGGCCAGTAGTGTACTTATATACTTTTCAGTGTATTTAATCCAGTTTTTAGTATGTTAACCTCTCATGGTTATCCTACGAGTCTGTCGTTTTTGTTTATTAAATTTTACTAGTTTTGAGAACCATAAGAGTAACGATATTGCAACCTAAGTGCTTCGGACACCTTCCGGTCGCTTTGGGGAGCCTGGGAGACGAAGTACTTCGGCTGCGGTAATCACTCTGTTTCGGTCGTTCTGGACGGTCCGACACGTGACTCTGTTTTGGGCGTACTTCAGATCCCAACATGTCGTACTCTGTATCGGATATTGCTCAGAAAAGTTACCGAACAGTTAAGAAAGCTATGTCGGGTGTTGTAAAAGACAGTGTAAAATGTGTAAATATTCAAGTACGAGGGCAGTTCAATAAGTAATGCAACACATTTTTTTTCTCGGCCAATTTTGGTTGAAAAAACCGGAAATTTCTTGTGGAATATTTTCAAACATTCCCGCTTCGTCTCGTATAGTTTCATTGACTTCCGACAGGTGGCAGCGCTGTACGGAGCTGTTAAAATGGCGTCTGTAACGGATGTGCGTTGCAAACAACGGGCAGTGATCGAGTTTCTTTTGGCGGAAAACCAGGGCATCTCAGATATTCATAGGCGCTTGCAGAATGTCTACGGTGATCTGGCAGTGGACAAAAGCACGGTGAGTCGTTGGGCAGAGCGTGTGTCCTCATCGCCGCAAGGTCAAGCAAGACTGTCTGATCTCCCGCATGCGGGCCGGCCGTGCACAGCTGTGACTTCTGCAATGGCGGAGCGTGCGAACACACTCGTTCGAGATGATCGACGGATCACCATCAAACAACTCAGTGCTCAACTTGACATCTCTGTTGGTAGTGCTGTCACAATTGTTCACCAGTTGGGATATTCAAAGGTTTGTTCCCGCTGGGTCCCTCGTTGTCTAACCGAACACCATAAAGAGCAAAGGATAACCATCTGTGCGGAATTGCTTGCTCGTCATGTGGCTGACGGTGACAATTTCTTGTCAAAGATTGTTACAGGCGATGAAACATGGGTTCATCACTTCGAACCTGAAACAAAACGGTAATCAATGGAGTGGCGCCACACCCACTCCCCTACCAAGAAAAAGTTTAAAGCCATACCCTCAGCCGGTAAAGTCATGGTTACAGTCTTCTGGGACGCTGAAGGGGTTATTCTGTTCGATGTCCTTCCCCATGGTCAAACGATCAACTCTGAAGTGTATTGTGCTACTCTTCAGAAATTGAAGAAACGACTTCAGCGTGTTCGTAGGCACAAAAATCTCCTTCTTCACGACAACGCAAGACCTCACACAAGTCTTCGCACCCGAGAGGAGCTCACAAAACTTCAGTGGACTGTTCTTCCTCATGCACCCTACAGCCCCGATCTCGTACCGTCGGATTTCCATATGTTTGGCCCAATGAAGGACGCATTCCGTGGGACGCACTACGCGGATGATGAAGAAGTTATTGATGCAGTACGACGTCGGCTCCGACATCGACCAGTGGAATGGTACCGTGCAGGCATACAGGCCCTCATTTCAAGGTGGCGTAAGGCCGTAGCATTGAATGGAGATTACGTTGAAAAATAGTGTTGTGTAGCTAAAGGATTGGGGAATAACCTGGTGTATTTCAATGCTGAATAAAACAACCCCTGTTTCAGAAAAAAAATGTGTTGCATTACTTATTGAACTTCCCTCGTAATAACCAAACAGGATACATTAATGAGAAGTGTCGCCTACCATCATTGTCAGTACTACAGATCTTGCCCTCTGTAGATACTGAGACTAACCTGGGCAAGTGGCATCTCACAAAAAGCACAATCTCAGGTTCGAATTGACAGCGTAGCAGTCTCCGCCGAAGAAGATCCCAAAACCGACGAGCTGTCTTCTGCTCTGGGGACACAACTTTAGAAGCCGACAGGTTGGTCGAAAGAACTGTTACTCTCATTCAATCTCTCCAGATCTCTCCAGCTTCCTGACCTGACTTCGAAAGGACATATAATTTATACAATACGAGGTGTGGCTAGAAAAAAACCGGACTAGTACTGATGAAACTATAAAACGAATGCAATGAGGCTGAAAGTCGCGTGGCCTGTCACGTGACTCTCGTTCCGCCTACTGCTCGAGTTTCATCTGCCTCCTGCACTCAGTCTGCCCGTGGCGTCTGTTTTAAGTAGTTGACGTTTTGTCTGTGCGTCGGAAAATGTTGAGTGTACAGAAAGAAACAGCGTGTTAACATCAAATTTTGTTTCAAACTAGGAAAATCTGCAAGTGAAACGTTTGTAATGTTACAACAAGTGTACGGCGATGATTGTTTATCGCGAACACAAGTGTTTGAGTGGTTTAAACGACTTAAAGATGGCCGCGAAGACACCAGTGATGACACTCGCACTGGCAGACCATTGTCAGCAAAAACTGATGCAAACATTGAAAAAATCGGTAAACTTGTTCGACAAGATCGCCGTTTAACAATCAGAGCAGTGTCTGAGTTAACAGGAGTTGACAAGGAAAGTGTTAGGCAGATTCTTCATGAAAGTTTCAACATGAACAAAGTGTGTTCAAAAATGGTTCCAAAGTGTCTCACAATTGAACAGAAGGAACGCCGAAGAATGATTTGTTCTGACATCCTGGAAAACATTGAAAGTGATCCCACCTTCTTACAAAATGTTATTACTTGCGATGAATAGTGGTTTTTTACTTACGATCCCGAAACTAAACTCCAATCGATGCATTGGAAAACTCCTGGTTCTCCACGACAAAAAAAAGCACGAATGTCAAAATCGAAATTCAAGGCAATGATGATTGTTTTTTTTTTGACATCAAAGGGATTGTGCACATTGATTGGGTACCAGAGGGACAAACAGTGAATCAGCATTACTACATTAGCGTCCTGGCTACCCTACGTGAGCGAGTACGGAGAAAACGGAACGATTTGTGGAGAAAAAAGTCATGGATCCTTCACCAAGACAATGCCCCAGCTCACAGTGCGTTGTCAGTGAAGACGTTTTTGGCAAAACACAACATTCCCATCTTAGATCATCCAACCTACTCACCTGATTTGGCCCCCTGTGACTTTTTTCTTTTCCCTAAAGTCAAGTCAGCTTTGAATGGAACTAGATTTGAGACTGTTGAATCAGTAAAAGAAAAAGCGACGGAAGTAATGTATGGACTTACCGAAAATGATCTGCAGCATTGGTACGAACAGTGGAAAATTGGTATGGAGCGGTCTAGAGACCGAGGAGGAGAGTACATTGAAGGAGATAACATGAAATTGTAAATCGTTGTAAATAAATGTTTTTTCCAGCATCAGTCCGGTTTCTTTCTAGCCGCACCTCGTACAAGGGAGAATGGCTTACTGTGCTCAAAGCACATCTGCTGCTGTTATCCGGAAGCAAGTTATGGCTCCCCACATCATCCTGTGTTATCAGTTGCAGTAGACTAGGAGCAGCCCGAGCAGGGAACTACCGTTCCACGCGAAGACTGCCGTCGCCACCACATCGCTAACGGATGAGTTGGGAGTGGTGCCATCACCGGCAAACGTGGACAGATGAGAGGCGTTGTACTGTATTCGGCAATGGCTCGCGCTTCTGAATAACACAGGATGATGGTCGTTGCCGAATATGGCAGCGAGTAGAGGTATCATTCCGCGTGGGGAAGCTTCGGGTATGACCTCACATCACGGCTGTTAGTGATGAGGGAACTGATGGCACAACGGTAGATGACGGATATGCGTATTCGTGTGTCTGCTCTCATGCGATATTATTGTGGCGTAATTTTTCAAGAGGAGATTGATCATCCACACATGGCGCGCTACCCTACTGGCGCCACTTGTGCCCGTATTCCATAGACTCTGGGCCTCGTCGAATCATGTTTGCCTGGTTATTGAGCCGTGGTAAAAATTGCTGTTTTGAAGAGCGCGCCGCAGCGCGTAGTGTGAAGCAGTCGCCCTCCGTTTCTGACGGTGGCGCCGCTGTGGCAATCGCAGCTTTGGTGTCTCCCTCTGGTGGGAAAGGGGGAAGGTTGCCTGTTCACGTGCATTTAAGGGGTGCTGTGAGCTCGCTAAAGGGCGAGTTTGGTCAGTTGGTTAGCCGGGTCAGTGTGGGGCAGTCAGTGTCTGTCTGTCGTCCGGAGTGCTAGTATGTGTTAGGCCGCCAGTCTGCTCCAGTTGTTCAGGCAATGGTCATTGGCGGTTGGATCGATCGGTTAGTTGGTCGCGCACTGGGACACAAGATGACTTGTCCGTCTTGAGCGTCAGTCCAGTGGGCCGCGCCGTATAGCGAGGGGTAGTGGCTTCGCGGCCGACACGAGATCAACAGGAGTCAACCCACCACATCGGTGTGGCCGGCGCGAGCTGCGACGCCGTGAGACGGGAGATCGGCGCGCCTTCCTGCGTCCGTTGAAGCGGCTGGCAGCGGATGGTTCGGGAGAGCGTTTTGGGGGTGCGGCGCCAGGTCTTCACCACAAATCGCAGTTTATTATAAGTTAACTGATTCGTGATAAGTTGTTTCATTTACATGTTAAATTCTACTTGTTTTCTTGGTCAGTCTCTCGTCCCCAGCTTGCTCGTCTCTCTCCCGTCCGCATTTGTTAGGCAGTTAGTGTCTGTCTGTCTGTCTGTCGGTCGGTCTGCCGTACGTTAATAGCTGCCTCTGTCATGTTTGTCAGATTCGGTGTTAACGAATTTATTGCTTAAGGTGTAAAGGCCGAATTCCTCAAATATGTTTTTATCTTGCCTATCATCTTGAGAGGCGGTATATGTGTAATGCAGAGCATGTTTGTATATTTTATGTAAGACTGCATGTCATGGGTTTTTATTTAAATGCTCATCTTAGTATATAAAGTTGCCACCCTTCCATCGTAAGAGTTTTCTTTTAAAGTCCGCAGCTCGTGGTCGTGCGGTAGCGTTCTCGCTTCCCGCGCCCGGGTTCCCGGGTTCGATTCCCGGCGGGGTCAGGGATTTTCTCTGCCTCGTGATGACTGGGTGTTGTGTGATGTCCTTAGGTTAGTTAGGTTTAAGTAGTTCTAAGTCCTAGGGGACTGATGACCATAGATGTTAAGTCCCATAGTGCTCAGAGCCATTTGAACCATTTTTTCTTTTAAAAACGAGTTCCACTTTCGGTGGCAAGTATTTTTTTTTTTTTTTTTTTTTAATGTGAGTGGTGTGTACTATTTCCATCCCTCCTACGTGGTGCATAGTTTATGTGTTTGTGTGAGTTGTTAAAATTTTTAGTTTAAAGTAATGTGGTGTGTTGCAGATTTGCAACAGTGTACTCTTTCAGGGGCTTTTGTGAGCGGTCGTGAGTACGGCCGTGTTAAAAGGGAGCGGCAAGCTTCTCAGCCCGAAAGCTCATACTATCAAAAAAATAAAACGTTATTCCTGCCTCTGAATAAATTGTTACTTGATATTTAGATGGTGCTTTCTGATTATAATTTTTAAATCTGTTTTTTTTTTTTAAAAAAGAAGAAAGGGTTTTTAGGATAAAATTTCCATTTGTTGAAAGAAATTTGTTTTTCTCAGTTACCCACTGGCAACTACTTCCACGCTCACATTGTGTGATTAAACGTGTTAATGTTCTTGATGAATCGCTAGTAATAAAGTAAAATCCTTAGGAAAAGATTTTGAAAGTAAAACCACGGTTCAGTTATGTTTTCCCTCTGGGATTGTGTGGTAGGGAGTGGAGTGTGGGATACGGAGCTGGACGGATGTGTCTGAGTACTCGGCGGCTTGGCGATTGCAGCGAGTAGAAAACGTTGACAGTTGGGCCATGGGGGCCACGCTTCCCCGCAGCGCCGATAGTTGCTACCGGCGAGTGCATCAGTTAGTTGTAGTGTCCTAAATACGCCGAGAGGTACTGAACAACGTGTTAGCAGCCATGAGCAGCAGGGTAGTACCTGGAGTCCTGAGTTCTTGGCCTCCTTGCTATTTAGTTGAAATTATTTATGAAGACCGTTCAGTAAGTACTGTACTTAAAGGTTGTTAATTCTGCTCCGGTGTGAGCTGGCCATGAATCAGAGCCCTTTATGCCTTTCAATGACTCCTTTTGGGGCCGTGTGTGTCAATAGGACACAAAATAGGAAACGTCAGTCGTTTTAGACGAATCAACATGGGTGCCCCTTCTCTTTCCGACAGTGTTTTTTTACTGTATGGAGCCATAACAAAACAGTATGCTTGACATATGTAGAGAGTACATTGTGAATGGTCTACATTATTTTAGATACGTTTTAAACTGTCAGTAATACTCTGAGCAGGACGGGTTGGCAGATCTAAACGAAAGATTTACAGTTAATGTGTAAAACTGTGTCGGAAAAAAACTTTGCTTTAGTCCGCAGCTCGTGGTCGTGCGGTAGCGTTCTCGCTTCCCACGCCCGGGTTCCCGGGTTCGATTCCCGGCGGGGTCAGGGATTTTCTCTGCCTCGTGATGACTGGGTGTTGTGCGATGTCCTTCGGTTAGTTAGGTTTAAGTAGTTCTAAGTTCTAGGGGACTGATGACCATAGATGTTAAGTCCCATAGTGCTCAGAGCCATTTGAACCATTTAACTGCTTTAGTGGAAATAGAATTTTTTAATGTCTACCAGAAGCAACAGTGATGACAATGCACAATAGCGTGAATGAGCTTTGTTCATGTTTAGACGCCCTCTTTTAAACTGATCGCTTTGTACCTCGTATGGCGTTAGACACGAATGGGCTACCATTCCCGACCTAAGACGTAGTTTGAGATAATGTTTGAAGGGAACAACAACAACAAAAAAGCGAGAAACAGGTGCAAGGCTCGTCCTATCCATACATGCAATAAGAAATCCTTTTACAACGTCAGTGCAATGAAACTGTCTTTAAGTACGTACCTCGGAAAGATATGCCGGGAATAGATGTAGACGTAGTCAAGAGAGGGAGAGAGAGAGAGAGAGGGACTGCTCGATTGTTTACTGACTAGCGACAGGCGCTAAGAAAAGCAGTTGCGAGTGTCGCTGAAAACGGCCCTTGCGATAGCGGCAGATGGATTCGAACACACATCCTGCATGCTGATCGCCGTGCCGATGGAGCCCCCAGCTGCAGGCCTGCCGCGTAATCGATGTAATGCGCGGTTCGTCGTTTTCTCCAACGTCCTAGCGTCCCCGGCCGTAAAGTCAGCTAGTCCGAAGCGCAGCGAATGGTGCGGATATCGCCGTGAAACTCCGCCCGTAAATCAGAGTGGCAGGCATTTCACTGCTTGACCATTTGCAGTGAAACACAGCGGACAGACGGATACTGCGTTGAATGTCCCCGCGTCAGTACACGGTTGTTAGAGCACGCGACTGTACCTAACCACAGGGACGTGCTGCCAGAATCACATCACCTCCAGACCTGAAGCCTTTATAAATATCGGCCGGTCGGTGTGGCCGCTACGGTCGCAGGTCCCAATCCTCCCTCGGGCATGGATGTGTGTGCTGTCCTTAGGTTGGTTAGGTTTATGTAGTTCTAAGTTCTATGGGGCTGTTGACCTTCGATGTTAAGTCCCATAGTGCTCAGAGCCATTTGAACCATTTTTTTCTTTATAAATATCAGTCATTGAGTAAAAACTGCATTAATGAAATTGGCTGACGACATCAAGCGTGCCTCGGATAGGCGTGAAACGACTGAACACCCCTTGAATTCTGAAAAGCTTTCTACATCTACATCTACATCTACATCCATACTCCGTAAGCCACCTGACGGTGTGTGGCGGAGGGTACCTTGAGTACCTCTATCGGTTCTCCCTTCTATTCCAGTCTCGTATTGCTCGTGGAAAAGGATTGTCGGTATGCCTCTGTGTGGGCTCCAATCTCTCTGATTTTATCCTCATGGTCTCTTCGCGAGATATACCTAGGAGGGAGCAATATACTGCTTGACTCCTCGGTGAAGATATGTTCTCGAAACTTCAACAAAAGCCCGTACCGAGCTACTGAGCGTCTCTCCTGCAGAGTCTTCCACTGGAGTTTATCTGTCATCTCCGTAACGCTTTCGCGATTGCTAAATGATCCCGTAACGAAGCGCGTTGCTCTCCGTTGGATCTTCTCTATCTCTTCTATCAACCCTATCTGGTACGGATCCCACACTGCTGAGCAGTATTCAAGCAGTGGGCGAACAAGCGTACTGCAACCTACTTCCTTTGTTTTCGGATTGCATTTCCATAGGATTCTTCCAATGAATCTCAGTCAGGCATCTGCTTTACCGACGATCAACTTTACATGATCATTCCATTTTAAATCACTCCTAATGCTTACTCCCAGATAATTTATGGAATTAACTGCTTCCATTTGCTGACCTGCTATATTGTAGCTAAATGATGAGGGATCTTTCTTTCCATGTATTCGCAGCACATTACACTTGTCTACATTGAGATTCAATTGCCATTCCCTGCACCATGCGTCAATTCGGTGCAGATCATCCTGCATTGCAGTACAATTTTCCATTGTTACAACCTCTCGATACACCACAGCATCATCCTCAAAAAGCCTCAGTGAAATTCCGATGTCATCCACAAGGTCATTTATGTATATTGTGAATAGCAACGGTCCTACGACACTCCTCTGCGGAACATCTGAAATCACTCTTACTTCGGAAGACTTCTCTCCATTAAGAATGACATGCTACGTTCTGTTGTCAAGGAACTCTTCAATCCAATCACACAATTGGTCTGATTGTCCATATGCTCTTACTTTGTGGCGTGCGTGCTGTGCTCTTACCTTAGTGGCAATTGATTTAGTTATACTCGTAGTACCTAAGACAGTGAAATAGCTGAATTTCTCAAACAGTGCACCTACCAGATAACTCAGAAATGGATATCAAAAAGTCGTCGGCGGGCCACGGATGTTATCAAGGAAACATGTGGGAGTCCATCAGGGTCCTGTAGTTGGTGTATCGTTGGTCTTCTGAATTCCTCTCCTGTGCCAACCTTACCATCTCACAGTAGCAGTCGCACCCCGCATCCTCAATTATTTGTTAGATATATTTCTATATTTCCCTACAGTTTTTACCCACCACAGTTCCAAATGGTACCATGGAACTTATTCCCGGATGTTTCTGCACATGTACTAATCATGCTGTACTTCCTTCTTGCCAGTATTTTTAATAGGTTCTTTTCTTCTTCGATTCTGCGGAGAACCTCATTATTCCTTATATTATGAGTCACCTAATTTTCATTACTTTCTACAGCACCACATATCAAACACTTCGGGTGACTTCTTTTTTTTTTTTTCATTACTATATAATGCTGTGTTCAAACGTTCTCTGAAAAAAGAAAGTTTTTCCTCAGATTGAGGCCTAAGTTTAACACTAGCAGACTTGTATCACTTTACCCGTGCTGGTTTGCTCTAATGTCCTCCTAGCTTCCAAGCTTCCAGATTACCCTCATTTCATCTTCTTCGTAGTACCCAGTTTTGATGGCAAGTGTATCGTTATTCTAATTTCTGACCTAGCGTGGTGGTGCAGTTGTTAGCACACTCGACTCTCGTTCGGGAAAACGCCGGTTCAAAAGCGCGTTCGGCCATACAGATTTAACTTTTCCGTGATTTTTCTAAATGATTCTAGCAAATGCTGGATCGTTCCTTTGAAAGGACACGGCCGAATTATTTCCCCATCCTTAACACCATAAGAGCTTATGCTCCGCCTGTAATAAATTCGATGTCGAAGGGACTTTGAAACCGGCCTTCCTTTCCTTTGATTTATACTAGTCTTAATTACGGCTGTACTTCAGTAGTTGCAGGGGCAACAGTCTGGATGATTGACTGATCTGACCTTGTAACACTAACCAAAATGGCCTTGCTGTTCTGGTACTGCGAACGGCTGAAAGCAAGGGGAAACTACAGCCCCCCCCCCCCCATGAACCATGGACCTTGCCGTTGGTGGGGAGGCTTGCGTGCCTCAACGATACAGATAGCCGTACCGTAGGTGCAACCACAACGGAGGGGTATCTGTTGAGAGGCCAGATAAACATGTGGTTCCTGAAGAGGGGCAGCAGCCTTTTCAGTAGTTTCAGGGGCAACAGTCTGGATGATTGACTGATCTGGCCTTGTAACACTAACCAAAATGGCCTTGCTGTTCAGGTACTGCGAACGGCTGAAAGCAAGGGGAAACTACAGCCGTAATTTTTCCCGAGGGCATGTAGCTTTACTGTATTATTAAATGATGATGGCGTCCTCTTGGGTAAAATATTCCGGAGGTAAAATAGCCCCCCATTCGGATCTCCGGACGGGGACTACTCAAGAGGACGTTGTTATCAGGAGAAAGAAAACTGGCATTCTACGGATCGGAGCGTGGAATGTCAGATCCCTTAATCAGGCAGGTAGGTTAGAAAATTTAAAAAGGGAAATGGATAGGTTAAAGTTAGACATAGTGGGAATTAGTGAAGTTCGGTGGCAGGAGGACCAAGACTTTTGGTCAGGTGATTACAGGGTTATAAATACAAAATCAAATAGGGGTAATGCAGGAGTCGGTTTAATAATGAATAAAAAAATAGGAGTACGGGTAAGCTACTACAAACAGCATCGTGAACGCATTATTGTGCCCAAAACAGACACGAAGCCCACGCCTACTACTGTAGTACAAGTATATATGCCAACTAGCTCCGCAGATGACGAAGAAATTGATGAAATGTATGATGAGATAAAAGAAATTATTCAGGTAGTGAAGGGAGACGAAAGTTTAATAGTCATGGGTGACTGGAATTCGGGAGTAGGAAAGGGAGAGAAGGAAAAGTAGTAGGTGAATATGGATTGGGGCTAAGGAATGAAAGAGCAAGCCGCCTGGTAGAATTTTGCGCAGAACATAACTTAATCATAGCTAACACTTGGTTTAAGAATCATGAAAGAAGGTTGTATACATGGAAGAACCCTGGAGATATTAAAAGGTATCAGATAGATTATATAATGGTAAGACAGAGATTTAGGAACCAGGTTTTAAATTTTAAGACATTTCCTGGGGCAGATGTGGACTCTGACCACAACCTATTGGTTATGAACTGTAGATTAAAACTGAGAAAACTGCAAAAAGGTGGGAATTTAAGGAGATGGGACGTGGATAAACTGAAAGAACCAGAGGTTGTAGAGAGTTTCAGGGAGAGCATAAGGGAACAATTGACAGGAATGGGGGAAAGAAATACAGTAGAAGAAGAATGGGTAGCTATGAGGGATGAAATAGTGATGGCAGCAGAGGATCAAATAGTTAAAAAGACGAGGGCTAGTAGAAACCCTTGGGTAACAGAAGAAATATTGAATTTATTTGATGAAAGGAGAAAATATATAAATGCAGTAAATGAAGCAGGCAAAAAGGAATACAAACGTCTCAAAAATGAGATCGACAGGAAGTGCAAAATGGCTAAGCAGGGATGGCTAGCGGACAAATGTAAGGATGTAGAGGCTTATCTCACTAGGGGTAAGATAGATACTGCCTACAGGAAAATTAAAGAGACCTTTGGAGAAAAGAGAACCACTTGTATGAATATCAAGAGCTCAGATGGAAATCCAGTTCTAAGCAAAGAAGGGAAAGCAGAAAGGTGGAAGGAGTATATAGAGGGTCTATACAAGGGCGATGTACTTGAGGACAATATTATGGAAGTGGAAGAGGATGTAGATGAAAATGAAATGGGAGATACGGTACTGCGTGAAGAGTTTGACAGAGCACTGAAAGATTTGAGTCGAAACAAGGCCCCGGGAGTAGACAACATTCCATTTGAACTACTGACTGCCTTGGGAGAGCCAGTCCTGACAAAACTCTACCATCTGGTGAGCAAGATGTACGAGACAGGCGAAATACCCTCAGACTTCAAGAAGAATTCCAACCCCAAAGAAAGCAGGTGTTGGCAGATGTGAAAATTACCGAACTATCAGTTTAATATGTCACAGCTGCAAAATACTAACGCCAATTCTTTACAGACGAATGGAAAAACTGATAGAAGCCGACCTCTGGGAAGATCAGTTTGGATTCCGTAGAAACGTTGGAACACGTGAGGCAATACTGACCCTACGACTTATCTTAGAAGAAAGATTAAGGAAAGGGAAACCTACGTTTCTAGCATTTGTAGACTCAGAGAAAGCTTTTGACAATGTTGATTGGAATACTCTCTTTCAAATTCTGAAGGTGGCAGGGGTAAAATACAGGGAGCGAAATGCTATTTACAATTTGTACAGAAAGCAGTTGGCTGTTATAAGAGTCGAGGGATATGAAAGGGAAGCAGTGGTTGGGAAGGGAGTGAGACAGGGTTCTAGCCTACCCCCGATGTTATTCAATCTGTATATTGAGCAAGCAATAAAGGAAACAAAAGAAAAGTTTGGAGTAGGTATTAATATCCATGGAGAAGAAATAAAAATGTTGAGGTTTGCCGATGACATTGTAATTCTGTCAGAGACAGCAAAGGACTTGGAAGAGCAGGTCAACGGAATGGACAGTGTCTTGAAAGGAGGGTATAAGATGAACATCAACAAAAGCAAAACGAGGATAATGGAATGTAGTCGAATTATGTCGGGTGATGCTGAGGGAATTAGATTAGGAAATGAGACACTTAAAGTAGTAAAGGAGTTTTGCTATTTGGGGAGAAAAATAACTGATGATGGTCGAAGTAGAGAGGATATAAAATGTAGACTGGCAATGGCAAGGAAAGCGTTTCTGAAGAAGAAAAATTAGTTAACATCGAGTATAAAATGTTAGGAAGTCGTTTCTGAAAGTATTTGTATGGAGTGTAGCCATGCATGGAAGTGAAACATGGACGATAAATAGTTTGGGCAAGAAGAGAATAGAAGCTTTCGAAATGTGGTGCTACAGAAGAATGCTGAAGATTAGATGGGTAGATCACGTAACTAATGAGGAGGTATTGAATAGAATTGTGGAGAAGAGGAGCTTGTGGCAGAACTTGACTAGAAGAAGGGGTCGGTTGGTAGGACATGTTCTGAGACATCGAGGGATCACCAATTTAGTATTGGAGGGCAGCGAGGAGGGTAAAAATCGTAGATGGAGACCAAGAGATGAGTACACTAAGCAGATTCAGAAGGATGTAGGCTGCAGTAGGTACTGGGAGATGAAGAAGCCTGCACAGGATAGAGTAGCATGGAGAGCTGCATCAAACCAGTCTGAGGACTGAAGACAACAACAACAACACAATTACATTCCGTTTATTCCAGTGTTCTTTTAATTCAACCCGACACAACAATGTGTGTTTGAGAAAATCACTTACATAAGCCGTCAAAAAAGACTGTAATTGTGAAAATTTAATCAACATACAGAGTGTTACGTAAGCAGCGTTACACAAATTAAAAAAAAGATTAAAAAGAGTCATCATATTATTTATTTACACGTCAAATTCCGTAGTATCAAATCGAGGAGGAAATCTCCAAGGTCATGGAAAATGTCAGTACATGAAATTACAACGTAAAAGTAACAGCAGATAAAAATAAAATGTTTATGAACGCCCCCCCCCCCCCCCGCAAAAAGAATCAAGCCATAAGTTTAAGTAAACGCAATCAACAATACAACGTAAGAACCAGCTTAATTTTTCAAGGAACTCCCTGACAGAATAGATGGAGGGACCCGTCAGGAAACTCTTCAGTCTCAATTTAAAAGCGCGTTGATCACTGCTAATGTTTTTTTTAATTCTCGTGGTGTCTTACATTTTCAGTAAGCAGTACACCGCACACGTTTGTGCACAAGAGTTAAGGAAGTCCGATCCAAATGAAGGTTTGATTTCTGCCAAATATTAACTGAGTCAAAGCTGTTCATTCTCGGGAAAAAGGTGATGTTGTTAACAAGAAATGGCAGTAAAGAATATATGTATTGAGAGGCCAATGTCAAAATACCCAGACTAGTGAACAGAGGTCGACAAGAGGTTGGCTAACTTACACCACTTATTGCCCGAACCACCCGTTTCTCAGCAAAAAATATTCTTCTAGAATGGCAAGAGTTACCCCAAAATATAATACCATACGACATTAGCGAATGAAAATAAGCAAAGTAGACTAATCTTCGTGTCGAGCTATCACTTTCTTCAGATACCGTTCGAATAGTAAAAATGGCAGCATTAAGTCTTCGAACAAAATCCTGAATGTAGGCTTTCCACTTCAGTTTATTATCTATCTGAACACCCAGAAATTTGAACTGTTGAGTTCTATTAATCATATGGCTATTCTGTGATATTAAATCGTAGGGTTTTGTTGAATTATGTGTTAGAAATTGAAAAAAGTGAGTATTACTATGGTTTAGCGATACTTTATTTTCTACAAGCCATGAACTTATGTCATGAACTGCACTATTTGAAACCGAGCCATTGTTGCACACAACATCCTTTACTACCAAGCTAGTGTCATCAACAAAAAGAAATATTTTAGAGCTACCCGTAAAACTAGAGGGAATATCATTTATACAAACAAGGAACAGGAGTGGCCCCAACACTGATCCCTGGGGCAGCTCTCATTTGACCGTACCCCACTTAGATCCCACATCACAGCCATTCTCAACTCTGTGAATAATGAAGTTTTACTGTCTATTGCTAAAGTAAGAGGTGAACCAATTGTGGCCTGTTCCACTTATTCCGTAATGGTCCAGCTTCTGGAGCAACATGTTGTGATCAACGCAATCAAACGCCTGAGTTAAATCAGAAAAATGCCCCGCGTTCGAAACCTTTTGTTTAACCCATCCAGTACCTCACAGAGAAAAGAGAATATAGCGCCTTCGGTTATTAAACGACTTCTAAAGCCGAACTGTACATTTGATAGCAAATAGTGTGAGTTATCCTTAAATATACATCCTTTTCGCTCAATTTAGCTTACACTGATGGCATAGAAACATAGAAGCAGGTCTAAAATTGTCTAAATTATCCGTTTCCCTATTTTTACACACATCAAAAAAGTTTTACATGACCCCGGTTCCCAGAACTCCTGAAGATAGACGTTGGATGTGATTGTTGTATCACAGGCACAGACCATTTCACTGTTCAGAGATGTCACTAAACACGCCAAAGTTGTAAACGACCATACATGAGCCACGCCTATTAGACCGAGGGGGTCGGACAGCCGATCAGTTCCCGTCATTCCACCAGGAAGGAGGTACACGGCTCGTGTTGTCTGTACTCAAGCCATGCCTAGACGGTCAATACCGCCGTTCAATCGCGTCCGCATTCTTACTTTGTGCCAGGAAGGGCTCTCAACAAAGAAAGTGTCCAGGCGTCTCGGAGTGAACCAAAGACATTTTGTTCGGAGATGTACCGAGATTCGGGAACTGTCGATGATACATCTCGCTCAGGACCTCCATACATGAACCCTATCGAACATTCCTGGGATAGATTGAGAAGGGCTGTTTTTGGACGATGTGACCCTCCAACCCCTTCTGGGTATCTACGCCGAAGCGCCGTTGAGGATTGGGACAATCTGGACCATCACTGCCTTGATGAACTTGAGGATAGTATGCAACGACAAATACAGGAATGCATCAATGCAAGAGGACGTGCTACTGGGTATTAGAGGTACCGGTGTGTACAGCAATCTGGACCACCACCTCTGAAGGTGTCGCTGTATGGTGGTACAACATGCAATGTGTGATTTTCATGAGCAATAAAAAGGCCGGAAATGATGTTTATGTTGATCTCTATTCTAATTTTCTGTACAGGTTCCGGAACAGTCTGAACCGAGGCGATGCAAAAATATATATATATTTTTTGTGTGTGTTCAAAAATGGCTCTGAGCCCTATGGGACTTAACATCTGAGGTCATCAGTCCTCTAGAACTTAGAACTGCTTAAACCTAACTAACCTAATGACATCACACACATCCATGCCCGAGGCAGTATTCGAACCATGCGCTCGTAGCGGTCGCGCGGTTCCAGACTGAAGCGCCTAGAACCTTTCGGCCGCACCGGCCGGCTTTGATGTGTGTATAAAGCGGATTTACTACTGAGTACTTAAATCGTTCAGGAAACTGACCATTCCTAAAGAAAAAAATTACAAAGGCGTCCAAATACAGGTCTAACATGTGCAGCACAGTACTTCGATATTCTGCTAGGTACTCCATCATATCCATGAGAGTCCTTAGTCTTCAGTGAAGACAACTATTTACTATCACAAAAATTTATTTTATTAATAGTGTGCTCTAACTTTTCTTGCAATATAAGAAACACACCTAAACAATATTCACAGTTTCAGAAAAAAAGCTCTAACTCGTTGTAGGATCGTAATTACTGCAAAGTATAATATATTACCTTTTTGGAAGCGCACAGAAATTTACAGCTATTCACAAATTTCTCAGGTCCTCTCTACTCTGTGTTATTTCTTAATTTCTAAGAAACAAGCCCATTGGTCTAGAAAATTATCTCGTTGAATGCAGTGCTGGAAAGTCCGGAGCCGCGGGACTGCTACGGTCGCGGGTTCGAATCCCGCCTCGGGCATGGGTGTGTGTGACGTCCTTAGGTTAGTTAGGTTTAAGTAGCTCTAAGTTCTAGGGGACTTATGACCTAAGATGTTGAGTCCCATAGTGCTCAGAGCCATTTGAACCATTTGCAGTGCTGGAAGGAGAAGAAATGACCCATTAATAAAGTACAAGGAATATATTCGCAGTTGCGAGTACAAGCAACCATTAGCTGTATAAGGGAATGACGCTATGACAATTTTTTCTGGACTGGGACTAGGACCCGAATTTCCCGCTTTACGGGAGCAGTCGCCTTCACCGCTTTGGCTATCCGTGCACGACTTATGGTCAGATTCAAACTACCATACGTCTTCCTTCCTGTGTCAAAACCTGTACTCGTACACACATTATGTAATTCCCATGCAGCGGAAGACATTTTCAACCGAGCGTCGGTGCCCGGTATCGGGCGGTAAGCACGACAGTGCAGTCCCCTTAATCAAGAGGCTGGCACAGGAGAGGTAGTCGTGACGGGCCGTATCTAACCATGCGAAAGACTGGAAAACCGTAAGTAAAAATACGTACTGAGGTGGTCGCAATAATAAGCGTTGGTGGACCATATATACCGGGTGATCAAAAAGTCAGTATAAATTTGAAAACTTAATAAACCATGTAATAATGTAGATAGAGAGGTAAAAACTGTCACACATGCTAGGAATGACATGGGGTTTTATTAGAGACAAAAAAAAGCAAAGCTCACAAAATGTCCGACAGATGGCGCTGGACAGCAAAACGTCAGTGACTGCGCATGACAATCGTGTATAAAAGGAGCTGTAATGAGAGAGAATCAGATGTGCCAGCAGCCGCAGCATGTTGACGTTACGTGGAAAGGCGCTTTCAGTGAAGCTGTATTATCAGAATGGGGAATGTGCTAGTTCAGCGTTACGATCCTATCGCCATAGGAAGGGGATTCGAACGGGTAAAGGTCCGTTGACAAATGCAGCTGTAGCGAGAATGATTTCGAAGTTCGAAGCCACGGGTTGTTTAGACGATAGACCCCGTAGTGGCCGACCGAGCACAAGGTGTATTGCTGCTGAGACAGTTCAGGAAGGAATGGAGACTGTAGCGGGTTCGTCTATGCACGGGGAAGTCAGCGCTCGTGCAGTCGCACGTCGCATCGGCATTCCATACACTACTGTTTGGTTGGCACTGAGGCGTACCCTCCGATGCTCTCCGTACAAAATCCATCGGCATCATGAACTGTTATCTGGCAATTTAGTGAAGCGGAGGGCATTTGCGGTGTGGGAGTTTGAAAAGATGGTGGAAGATGACGATTGGTTGAGTAGCGTGTTGTGGACCGATGAAAATCATTTCACGCTCCGAGGGTCTGTCAACGCCCACAACTGCAGAATTTGGGCTACCGAAAATCCTAGAACTGTCGTGTAAACTCCATTGCACGACGCGAAAGTCACGGTATGGGCTGGATTTACCACATCTACTTTTATCGGGCCTTTTTTCTTCGAGGAAATGCGTGATTCTGGTTTTGTGATTGCTACCGTGACGGTTGAGAGGTAGGCCGATATGTTACAGAATCGAATCATCCCCAGCCTAGCTGATAAACATCTGCAGGAACGTACGATGTTTATGCAGGATGGCGCTCCACCCCATATTGCTAGACGCGTGAAAGATCTCTTGCGCGCGTCGTTTGGTAGTGGTAATTTGCTCAGCCGCCATTTTCGTCATGCTTGGCCTCCCAGGTCCCCAGACCTCAGTCCGTGCGATTATTGGCTTTGGGGTTACCTGAAGTCGCAAGTGTATCGTGATCGACCGACATCTCTAGGGATGCTGAAAGACAACATCCGACGCCAATGCCTCACCATAACTCCGGACATGCTTTACAGTGCTCTTCACAACATTATTCCTCGACTACAGCTATTGTTAAGGAATGATGGTGGACATATTGAACATTTCCTGTAAAGAACATCATCTTTGCTTTATCTTACTTTGTTATGCCAATTATTGCTATTCTCATCAGATGAAGCGCCATTTTTTGAACGTTTGTAATTTTTTGGTTCTAATAAAACCCCATGTCATTCCAAGCATGTGTGTCAATTTGTACCTCTCTATCTACATTATTCCGTGATGTATTCAGTTTCTAAATTTATACTTGTAGTGGACTGTTAAGGCAGCCAGTCCACAGAGACGGGTAGCCGAAAGGGCACACGTACACACACGCCGACTGGCGCGAAGTCTGGAACAGGATACGTGATGAATGTGATAAAGAAAAGAACGTAGCTACTAGAACACTTAACTTTTATATCGTCCTTTGGTATACAGCATTCTTGATGATACATGTGAGACTATCTTGAGATACATGCAATGGTACAAATGGCGCCTTGCTAGGTCGTAGCCATTAACTTAGCTGAAGGCTATTCTAACTGTCTCTCGGCAAATGAGAGAAAGGCTTCGTCAGTGTAGTCGCTAGCAACGTCGTCGTACAACTGGGGCGAGTGCTAGTATGCCTCTCGAGACCTGCCTTGTGGTGGCGCTCGGTCTGGGATCCTGACAGTGGCGACACGCGGGTCCGACATGTACTAATGGACCGCGGCCGATTTAAGCTACCACCTAGCAAGTGTGGTGTCTGGCGGTGACACCACAATACTGACTTTTTGATCATCCGGTACTATTTCTCTGACACAGAATTGAGCCCAGTGGGACACCGCCAGTGCATTCTCTGGTCTTCAAATTGGTCACGCCTTATTAGTGTGAACTTGGATGCCGTTATCTGGTAAAGTTTCCGTAATCTTCCACATAAAAATTGGTTAAATTTGTGGACGTGATATGAGGCTAGTAGCGGAAGAACGGTGGTGTTTGGGCAACAGGTGGAGCGGCGGCTGGAGCAGTCAGCAGACGCGGCCTTGCAGCGTGGGAGTCCCAGCCCGCTCTTGCGCAGGACGGCCTCCCCGGAGCGGCGCGGCGCGGCGCGGCGGCAGGAGAAGCGACCACACATGGGGACAGCCGGTGTTTAGTCTGGGGGGCAGTCCGCCGTAAACAACGCTCTCGGGTAAACAACGGCACAGTAGCCGCCCCGCCCAAGCTTTATCTCCACACGCTGGCCTGCGGGGCTCCCGTACCGCCAGCAGGCTGAGAAATACTCTATCTCGTTACGTCCAGTTCTCAGTCTCCAACAGTCTCCCTCACATCACGGCAAGTGCTTGGTCCCAAATGAGCTCACTGGAGGAAATATTGCTCACCATCCTAAGAGAGCGCATTTGTCGCTTTGTAGCGCTTTAACAGCTTTAGAACTTGTAGTGGACTGTTAAGGCAGCCAGTCCACAGTGAAGTAGCCGAAAGGGCACGCGTCAACTCACGCCGTCTGGCGTTAAGTCTGGAACAGGATTCCTAATGAATGTGATAAAGAAAAGAACGTAGCTACTAGAACACTTAACTTTTATACTGTCCTTTGGTATACAGAATTCTGGATGATACAAGTGAGACTCTATCTTGAGGTACATGCAACGTTACAAATGGTTAATGGCGCCTTGCTAGGTCGTAGCCATTAACTTAGCTGAAGGCTATTCCAACTGTCTCTCGGCAAATGAGAGAAAGGCTTCGTGCGTGTAGTCGCTAGCAACGTCGTCGTACAACTGGGGCGAGTGCTCGTACGTCTCTCGAGAACTGCCTTGTGGTGGCGCTCGGTCTGCGATCCTGACAGTGGCGACACGCGGGTCCGACATGTACTAATGGACCGCGGCCGATTTAAGCTACCACCTAGCAAGTGTGGTGTCTGGCGGTGACACCACAGAACTCGTACCTGGTAATCATGAGGTCCGCCACTACTGCCATCAGACATGTTACATCTACATCTACATCTATACTCCGCGAGCCACCTTACGGTGTGTGGCGGAGGGTACTTATTGTACCACTATCTGATCCCCCCTTCCCTGTTCCATTCACGAATTGTGCGTGGGAAGAACGACTGCTTGTAAGTCTCCGTATTTGCTCTAATTTCTCGGATCTTTTCGTTGTGATCATTACGCGAGATATATGTGGGCGGTAGTAATATGTTGCCCATCTCTTCTCGGAATGTGATCTCTCGTAATTTCGATAATAAACCTCTCCGTATTGCGTAACGCCTTTCTTGAAGTGTCCGCCACTGGAGCTTGTTCAGCATCTCCGTAACGCTCTCGCGCTGACTAAATGTCCCCATGACGAATCGCGCTGCTTTTCGCTGGATCATGTCTATCTCTTCTATTAATCCAACCTGGTAAGGGTCCCATACTGATGAGCAATACTCAAGAATCGGACGAACAAGCGTTTTGTAAGCTACTTCTTTCGTCGATGAGTCACATTTTCTTAGAATTCTTCCTATGAATCTCAACCTGGCGCCTGCTTTTCCCACTATTTGTTTTATGTGATCATTCCACTTCAGATCGCTCCGGATAGTAACTCCTAAGTATTTTACGGTCGTTACCGCTTCCAATGATTTACCACCTATGGCATAATCGTACTGGAATGGATTTCTGCCCCTATGTATGCGCATTATATTACATTTATCTACGTTTAGGGAAAGCTGCCAGCTGTCGCACCATTCATTAATCCTCTGCAGGTCTTCCTGGAGTACGTACGAGTCTTCTGATGTTGCTACTTTCTTGTAGACAACCGTGTCATCTGCAAATAGCCTCACGGAGCTACCGATGTTGTCAACTAAGTCATTTATGTATATTGTAAACAATAAAGGTCCTATCACGCTTCCTTGCGGTACTCCCGAAATTACCTCTACATCTGCAGATTTTGAACCGTTAAGAATGACATGTTGTGTTCTTTCTTCTAGGAAATCCTGAATCCAATCACAAACCTGGTCCGATATTCCGTAAGCTCGTATTTTTTTCACTAAACGTCAGTGCGGAACCGTATCAAATGCCTTCCTGAAGTCCAGGAATACGGCATCAATCTGCTCGCCAGTGTCTACGGCACTGTGAATTTCTTGGACAAATAGGGCGAGCTGAGTTTCACATGATCTCTGTTTGCGGAATCCATGTTGGTTATGATGAAGGAGATTTGTATTATCTAAGAACGTCATAATACGAGAACATAAAACATGTTCCATTATTCTACAACAGATTGACGTAAGCGAAATAGGCCTATAATTATTCGCATCTGATTTATGCCCCTTCTTGAAAATGGGAACGACCTGCGCTTTCTTCCAGTCGCTAGGTACTTTACGTTCTTCCAGAGATCTACGATAAATTGCTGATAGAAAGGGGGCAAGTTCTTTAGCATAATCACTGTAGAATCTTACGGGTATCTCGTCTGGTCCGGATGCTTTTCCGCTACTAAGTGATAGCAGTTGTTTTTCAATTCCGATATCGTTTATTTCAATATTTTCCATTTTGGCGTCCGTGCGACGGCTGAAGTCAGGGACCGTGTTACGATTTTCCGCAGTGAAACAGTTTCGGAACACTGAATTCAGTATTTCTGCCTTTCTTCGGTCGTCCTCTGTTTCGGTGCCATCGTGGTCAACGAGTGACTGAATAGGGGATTTAGATCCGCTTACCGATTTTACATATGACCAAAACTTTTTAGGGTTCTTGTTTAGATTGTTTGCCAATGTTTTATGTTCGAATTCGTTGAATGCTTCTCTCATTGCTCTCTTTACGCTCTTTTTCGCTTCGTTCAGCTTTTCCTTATCAGCTATGATTCGACTACTCTTAAACCTATGATGAAGCTTTCTTTGTTTCCGTAGTACCTTTCGTACATGATTGTTATACCACGGTGGATCTTTCCCCTCGCTTAGGACCTTAGTCGGTACGAACTTATCTAAGGCGTACTGGACGATGTTTCTGAATTTTTTCCATTTTTGTTCCACATCCTCTTCCTCAGAAATGAACGTTTGATGGTGGTCACTCAGATATTCTGCGATTTGTGCCCTATCACTCTTGTTAAGCAAATATATTTTCCTTCCTTTCTTGGCATTTCTTATTACACTTTTAGTCATTGATGCAACCACTGACTTATGATCACTGATACCCTCTTCTACATTCACGGAGTCGAAAAGTTCCGGTCTATTTGTTGCTATGAGGTCTAAAACGTTAGCTTCACGAGTTGGTTCTCTAACTATCTGCTCGAAGTAATTCTCGGACAAGGCAGTCAGGATAATGTCACAAGAGTCTCTGTCCCTGGCTCCAGTTCTGATTGTGTGACTATCCCATTCTATACCTGGTAGATTGAAGTCTCCCCCTATTACAATAGTATGATCACGAAACTTCTTCACGACGTTCTGCAGGTTCTCTCTGAGGCGCTCAACTACTACGGTTGCTGATGCAGGTGGTCTATAGAAGCATCCGACTATCATATCTGACCCACCTTTGATACTTAACTTAACCCAGATTATTTCACATTCGCATTCGCTAATAACTTCACTGGATATTATTGAATTCTTTACTGCTATAAATACTCCTCCACCATTGGCGTTTATCCTATCCTTGCGGTATATATTCCATTCTGTGTCTAGGATTTCGTTACTGTTCACTTCCGGTTTTAACCAACTTTCCGTTCCTAATACTATATGCGCACTATTTCCTTCAATAAGCGATACTAATTCAGGAACCTTGCCCTGGATACTCCTGCAGTTTACCAATATTACGTTAACTTTTCCTGTTTTTGGTCTCTGAGGACGGACGTTCTTTATCAACGATGCTGATGTTCTCTCTGGTAAGCCGTCAGGTATTTTATCGTTTCGCCCAAGGGGGGGTCCCTCTAACCTAAAAAACCCCCGTGTGCACGCCACACGTACTCTGCTACCCTAGTAGCTGCTTCCGGTGTGTAGTGCACGCCTGACCTGTCTAGGGGGGCCCTACAGTTCTCCACCCAATAACGGAGGTCGATGAATTTGCAACCATTATAGTCGCAGAGTCGTCTGAGCCTCTGGTTTAGACCCTCCACACGGCTCCAAACCAGAGGACCGCGATCGACTCTGGGCACTATGCTGCAGATATTAAGCTCAGCTTGCACTCCGCGTGCGATGCTGGTTGTCTTCACCAAATCGGCCAGCCGCCGGAAGGAACCAAGGATGGCCTCAGAACCCAAGCGTCAGGCGTCATTCGTTCCGACATGTGCTACTATCTGCAGCCGGTCACACCCAGTGCGTTCAATAGCTGCCGGAAGGGCCTCCTCCACATTACGGACGAGACCCCCCGGCAAGCACACCGAGTGCACACTGGCATTCTTCCCCGACCTACCCGCTATTTTCCTGAGGGGCTCCATAACCCGCCTAACGTTGGAGCTCCCTATAACTAATAGGCCCGCCCTCTGTGACTGTCGGGACCTTGCCGGAGAATCGGCCACTGGCCCAACAGGCGAGGCATCCTGTGGTGGCTCGGAAACGATGTCATCACCACTAGGAAGCACCCCGTACCTGTTGAAAAGGGGTAAGGCAGCTGCCACGCGGCCAGATCCCACCTTCGCCTTTCGGCCAGGCACGCGCGAGCCCACCACTGTCCGCCATTCACCCTGGAGTGATGGCTGACCGGTAAGATGCTCACTGCCGGAAGACGCAGCGACATCAGGGGTTCCATGTGATTCCAAGGCCACCGAAGTAGGCATAGGTCTCACCACAGTTGCCCCAACGCCACTACGAGCCGACGCCTGCGCCTCGAGCTCGATGAGCCTAACAGACAAAGCCTCCACCTGCCCCCGAAGAGTGGCCAATTCTCCTTGCGTCCGCTCACAACAACCACAGTCCCTACACATGACTATGTTTACCCTACTCTATACGGTGACAAATTCCCAAGATAATCTTCTGATGAGCTACTCTGATAATCAAGAAACACTCACTGAAATACGAGACGCGAAAACTACGCTAGGTTTTCCCAGAAAAACTATTTAAAAGCTAAGCGCAGCAAATAAGTACAAAATAAATTTCTCTCCTAACGATCAAGAACTGTTAGTTTCTATGCAGAGCAGAATAGTGTGAACGTGTTAGCCGATTATAGAGCGTCAGTAAGAGGGGGTCGTTATGGGGACGTGACAGATCGGCAGGAAGCACCTAGCGTGTCTGGACGTGCCCGTGACCACACTGCCAATCAGCCAGCCCGATCTGTTAGTTTATCGACATGGACACTCCAGCATGTCCACTCGAAGCCACAGAACAGTCGTCGTAAAAGCTAACCAACAGGGACCACTGGCTAATGTCACGCCTTGTCCGTGATAATCTGATTCAAATGTAGCATGCAGTGCTGCTGTCAGCGAACGTAGTTCTGTCTCAAACATCTTTTTCTATTTTTTAAATTTTATTTTTCGAGAAAACGGTGTGGGTGGAATTGCATATAATGGTCATTTGGAATCGGGTACCTTTACTCATAGCTGTAGACGAAGCTGCACATTTTCAGAGGTCCATACAACACATGAACTAGACGGTCATTGTCTAGAGGAGAGGAGGTAGTGTGGTCCGACGAGTCAATTTTAGTCTCTTTGAAAATGACGAAAGATGTCACAAAGGAATTATAGACATAAGCTTCTAGTGGGCATTGACTTAGATCAACGAGGAAAGTTAGAAATATGTCCCGTAGTGGAATTTCAACCTGGGCCTCCTGGTTAGTAGGCAGATGCGCTGACCACTGCACTGGACGCAGTGGTCATCGCGACTGCACAGACTACTGTAGCACGCCTCTTGTCACACCCGAATTCTCAACTTAACAACGACTCACCACTGATGTTGCGGATCTGATTTAGGTCTGACGGGAAGCGTGATAGGGTAGTTCCGCAGCTGCGATGAACTCTGTGAACAAGCCGTTCTAGGCACTTTAGTCTGGAACCGTGCGACAGCTAGGGTCGCAGGTTCGAATCCTGCCTCGGGCATGGATGTGTGTGATGTCCTTAGGTTAGTTAGGTTTAAGTAGTTCTACGTTCTAGGGGACTGATGACCTCAGCTGTTAAGTCCCACAGTGCTCAGAGCCATTTGAACCATTTGAACCTTAAACTGCGCCAAAAGCCCAGTGAGGCGCTTAACCAGTTGTCCGCGAAAACGTAGTTTAGGTCTGACCGGCAGACAGTCCAGTAACCTATGATAAATAGGAATACACAGAACGAATTTAATACAGGACACCGTATGGAACGTAGTCCATAACGAAGACGCATGGAACAAGCTTAATACTTTGCCCGACACAATCTCTTCAGCGCTTCACACTGATAAAGTACCTAAAAAGACAACCACGCCACTGAGCGCAGTTTGCACCGGTGCGCAGAAACGCGTTCTCGTTCTCAGCGCTTAGTGAGTCCACCCCACTGTTCCGAAGGGGCGGACGCACCAATAGCCTATTGCGTAAACAGCTGTGAGCTTCGTCCGTTACCGACGAAACGTTCTCCGCCCACCTCGGCTACACTACCAGAACGGAGGCGCGTGCACGCAAGAAACTCTTCGGTAAAAACCATTGATTCTCACGCACCTCATAGCCTCATTCGTCAGCTTCACGATGTATTGCCTATCATTTCGTTAACGGTCATAGATATTGTGATATTTCTGGATCTAGTAATGTACTGTGTTAAATTCGAATACTTTGCAATGAAAAATAGGTGTTGCTATGAGTTTGCGTTTGGTGCATGTTAGTCGACATATTGCTGTGTACGAAATGGAGCTAACATACTGAAATGGTTAAAATGGCTCTGAGCACTATGGGACTCAACTGCCGAGGTCATAAGTCCCCTAGAACTTAGAACTAGTTAAACCTAACTAACCTAAGGACATCACAAACATCCATGCCCGAGACAGGATTCGAACCTGCGACCGTAGCGGTCTTGCGGTTCCAGACTGCAGCGCCTTTAACCGCACGGCCACTTCGGCCGGCTAACATACTGAATTTTTCTTTCAACTTGAGTCGAAATCTATATCAATCACCAGTTTCGAGAAAATGGGTCGTATGTAGTGCACTCACTTCCGATCGTCTGCGCAGACGAGAGCAGAAGTGAAATATTCATATCATCCTTCAGACCTTGTAAACTGTTAGAGGTACTGAAAAGGATTTGCTAAAAATCATTCAGCAGCTTAGATTTTTCAAACCTCTATTTTACCAAGCGAGGTATTTGGACTAACCCAAAAGAGTTTTGTGTTTTATTGTATGAATTTAGTGAAAGATATAAAAATGTTTTGTACTTTGTATCTGTGATCTGATTAATTATTTCTAATAACCTGAAAAGCTCTTGTTCAATACTAAATGAACCCATTAAATGGAAATAACGAAATCTGAGAACAAAGAAAGAATTCTTTTTTCTCAGATTTCGTTATTTCCATTTAATGGGTTTATTTAGTATTGAACAAGAGCTTTTCAGGTTATTAGAAATAATTAATCAGATCACAGATACAAAGGACATTTTTTTTATCTTTCACTAAATTCAGTACTCAACGAACAGAAAATTAACAATCTATGTACCTCAACAGTCACTGCAGTAAAATAACACGAGACTTTTTTCAACTTTTCACACAAGTACATTTTTGCACAGCATGCACTTCACAGTAACAGTTTCTTGACTGTGTATATTACAAACAGGTATCTAGCACGTTACGCAACAGAATCTTGTTTTCCGATCTTCGTTTCTCTTGCAATCTTGACATCGTTGTGGCGTTGGTAACTTGGAATACTGGGTCTGGATCACTGCTGTAGGAATTGCAATACCACAAGCTTTCAGTGCATCTTGTACATCTTTATGAAGACCGTTGATATTTTTGGCTCTTTCTTCAATGTTGGCTTTGCTGAGTCCAAATGCCAGTTCAGTCGTGAAGAGTTTACGTCGGCTTCGGTTATTCTTCTGCCATTCAGGAAATCTATATTCATTCGTTGCTGCAATATCTATCATTTCCATGAAGATTCTTAGTGGCCACCGCCTCGTTCCTCTAACACAACTGTGTTCTCTTGTCATTTCGTCCCCATTATCTACAGCACCTTTGGTTTTGTTGTAATACAGTATGATTTCGGGTTTGTGTTCACTTTCTTCACCACTCACTTGTCTCTCATTATGCTGAGTAGAGAGTTGTATTACTGCCTTTTCCTGCTTTGGAACATAGGAAACTAGGGTCAAGTCATTTGTGAAACCAAACATTGAAGAGTGTACTTCTCTCTTTCTGTTTGGCAAGAATTCCTTCGTAATATCTTTCTTATTGGAACGCAAGGTACCAACCAATGTCGTGTTTCGTTTTAGTACTGCAGCAGCCATTGGAAAACTAGTGAAAAAACTATCAGTTGTTACACCATGACTGTTATTCACAAATTGTTCCATCAGATCCAAAACAACTCCCTCTCCTTCCTTCACTTCCCAAGTATTGTCCACCATTCCTGTGTAAATTTGGATCCGTAATAAGTAACATGTCTTCACATCGGCACAAACCCAAAGTTTAATGCCATACTTGCAAGGCTTGCTCTTCATACACTCCTGGAAATGGAAAATAAAACACATTGACACCGGTGTGTCAGACCCACCATACTTGCTCCGGACACTGCGAGAGGGCTGTACAAGCAATGATCACACGCACGGCACAGCGGACACACCAGGACCCGCGGTGTTGGCCGTCGAATGGCGCTAGCTGCGCAGCATTTGTGCACCGCCGCCGTCAGTGTCAGCCAGTTTGCCGTGGCATACGGAGCTCCATCGCAGTCTTTAACACTGGTAGCATGCCGCGACAGCGTGGACGTGAACCGTATGTGCAGTTGACGGACTTTGAGCGAGGGCGTATAGTGGGCATGCGGGAGGCCGGGTGGACGTACCGCCGAATTGCTCAACACGTGGGGCGTGAGGTCTCCACAGTGCATCGATGTTGTCGCCAGTGGTCGGCGGAAGGTGCACGTGCCCGTCGACCTGGGACCGGACCGCAGCGACGCACGGATGCACGCCAAGACCGTAGGATCCTACGCAGTGCCGTAGGGGACCGCACCGCCACTTCCCAGCAAATTAGGGACACTGTTGCTCCTGGGGTATCGGCGAGGACCATTCGCAACCGTCTCCATGAAGCTGGGCTACGGTCCCGCACACCGTTAGGCCGTCTTCCGCTCACGCCCCAACATCGTGCAGCCCGCCTCCAGTGGTGTCGCGACAGGCGTGAATGGAGGGACGAATGGAGACGTGTCGTCTTCAGCGATGAGAGTCGCTTCTGCCTTGGTGCCAAAGATGGCCGTATGCGTGTTTGGCGCCGTGCAGGTGAGCGCCACAATCAGGACTGCATACGACCGAGGCACACAGGGCCAACACCCGGCATCATGGTGTGGGGAGCGATCTCCTACACTGGCCGTACACCACTGGTGATCGTCGAGGGGACACTGAATAGTGCACGGTACATCCAAACCGTCATCGAACCCATCGTTCTACCATTCCTAGACCGGCAAGGGAACTTGCTGTTCCAACAGGACAATGCACGTCCGCATGTATCCCGTGCCACCCAACGTGCTCTAGAAGGTGTAAGTCAACTACCCTGGCCAGCAAGATCTCCGGATCTGTCCCCCATTGAGCATGTGTGGGACTGGATGAAGCGTCGTCTCACGCGGTCTGCACGTCCAGCACGAACGCTGGTCCAACTGAGGCGCCAGGTGGAAATGGCATGGCAAGCCGTTCCACAGGACTACATCCAGCATCTCTACGATCGTCTCCGTGGGAGAATAGCAGCCTGCATTGCTGCGAAATGTGGATATACACTGTACTAGTGCCGACATTGTGCATGCTCTGTTGCCTGTGTCTATGTGCCTGTGGTTCTGTCAGTGTGATCATGTGATGTATCTGACCCCAGGAATGTGTCAATAAATTTTCCCCTTCCTGGGACAATGAATTCACGGTGTTCTTATTTCAATTTCCAGGAGTGTATAAACCCTAAAAGGGCAGTTTCCTCGGTACGTTGCTAATCGTTCATCAATAGTCACGTATTCATGAGGATAGAAGTTATTGCACAAGTTAGATTGAAATTTGTCGAACACTACCCTGATGGCTTGTAGCTTGTCCTTGATTTCATCAATTCTCTGTGTTCCTGGGTCTCTGTTGTCAAATCGCAAGAATTTCAGTATAGACAAAAATCGGTTTCTTGACAAAGCAGCAGAAAAGAATGGTTGCCGAAAGGCAACATTACCTCCCCGACACATCGGAAGCACTTGTGCGATGTCCACGAGTTCGACCAGCTCCTATCAGAATTGCTAATACAATGTACACTTCAGTTGCATTTATATCTCTCCATGTCGTTTTGTTCGAAGAATGAGCTGCATTACACAAAGAAATTACTCGTTTGGCTTCTCTGTTAGTTTCTTCTACACTGATGCTCACGATTTCCGGTGAGATAAATAATAAAAATGACTCTTTTATTGTTTTGATTGTTTTTCCATCATTCACTGGGCCAGGTGTTAAAAATGTCGCGACGTCGACTCCGCCCACCTTCTGCTGGTTCACTAGAAAATTGTAATCCACTTCTAGAAACAAAAAAATCTCCAGTGTCTTCGTCTTCCTCTTCTTCTTCATCATCCTCTTCTTCTTCTTCTACTTGTTCACGTGAATGTGTAGTGTCTTCTGATATTTCATCATCAGCTTCATCTGATGCTATGATATGGTCTTTTTCCAGAGGTTCCATACATTCATTCAGTTCATTATCAATATCTCATTCATTTTCTTCGTCACTGACATCAGAATTGTATAGAATTTCCATTATCTCTTCGCTAGAAAGTCCTTTGGACATAATTACTTGCAGATGGAATACTGACGTGTGTAATGTCAGCTCAACAGTGAACGTCAAATTCAACTCAACAATAGTAACCAGCAGCAATGACAAAAACTGGATCCATGGAAAAACTCAACAAAGAAGATGAATGATAGATATATTTCCCGAAATCTTCTTTTTCTACAAATATGAAAATAATACGTTTCATACCAAGCGGGGTAGTCACAAAATCGCACCAATAAATGACTTGAATAACAATGATAAAGCCAAAAAAAATTAGACAGTCGTGAGTGTGAATTCAGTGTCAATCATTTTAGTACAAAGTCATGAAACCACAGGCATGTGGCCCTTCAGATAACATTATTATAGGGAAAAAAATCAACCTGGGGTAGTCAGAATATCCCGCTTGGTCGTGCGAGGGTTAACGTCGATGACGCTCACCTCTGTGGTAATTCCTAACACCAAAGCTCACTAGAAGTTTTAAGACATTGCCCTCGTTTGTCGGATGTCTGGCCGCGCCGTCTGAGTGGCTTGCCACGGTACGCGCCACTCCCCCCTTCCCCCCACCCTCGGGCATGAGTGTGTGTGAGTTGTCCTTAGCGTAAGTTAGTTCAAGTTAGATAAAGTAGTGTGTAAGTCTAGGGACCGATGACCTCAACAGTTTCGTTCCATAGGATCTTACCACAAATTTCCAAATTTTCTGATGTCTGTCTGCCAGAAGTAATTTTCAGGGAAGGTATTCAGAGCAACCTAACACGTTTACCTGTCTGTGACACCTTTCTCCATCGCATTAGTATCCCATTCTATTGCTGACAACACGAAGTTTCTCCCTGTTACGGCAGCATCATCATCTCCTCGGGATATTCTCCAAGGTATTTTTTGTTAAAGCGTTCTGCCACAACAACTTGCTGAAGCGGGTGGTCTGCAGAAACATCCAATCGAAACATTTGACCCCGTTGTGTAGACATGCATCGACAACTCCGCGGCGAGTACGACCATGGAGCATCCTCACGTCGTAACGTTATTATGTAGCATTCGCTAGCTTGTAGCAGATACGCCACCGCTAACAGAACCTTGCCTATCCTTGCGATACACGGGATGCTTAAATAAGAGTCGCATAGTGCTTCAGGAGATGGTATTGGCCAGAACTAGAAGAAAAATGGCTCTGAGCACTATGGGAATCAACTTCTGAGGTCATTAGTCCCCTAGAACTTAGAACTAGTTAAACCTAACTAACCTAAGGACATCACACATATCCATGCCCGAGGCAGGATTCGAACCTGCGACCGTAGCGGTCTCGCGGTTCCAGACTGCAGCGCCTAGAACCGCACGGCCACTTCGGTCGGCAACTAGAAGAAAACTTCCCATAATGATAAGTCAGAGATACCAATACCTGTTGAAATATTGCCGTTGAAGATCCGTTGTTCATAGACTATTTTATTGACAGATGAGACAGGATTCACAAGAGGTGCCATAGTAAATTAGGTGCACATGTGGGCAGATACAAATCTTCGAGCAAACATGAAGGTGAGGTATAGTGATCGCGATTGCTTCAGTATGACTCATGGGGCTAAACAAACAGTTAACAGTTGCTGCGAATTACCGATTTCTACGCGATAATTTTCCACAATGATATGTGAAGTTTTTTCCTTTCTATTTTAATTATCGGCTTTCGGTAGGTGCCCATACAGCCATCTCAACAGTGGACGGTCGGTTATGGGGCTAAGAATGTGAAGACAATACGACACCCAGTCCCCAAGCGGAGGAAATCTCCGTCTCGGCCGGGAATCGAACCCAGGCACTTACAGTATTGGTTAAAAACAGTCTTGGTTGCAATTTTAGTTTCTTTATTTTTCAACGACGCGTTTCGCTTTATTTTGGCATCTTCAGTTTATCTAAATAGAAAACAGAGGACAAATACATCCATTTAAGAATCACGATCGCGTTGTGTAGACTTGCATAACCTATAAGCATATATAAACAGATCACCTATTGAAAATATAAACAGATCACCTATTGAAAGAGCAAATACCTTAATTTGGTATTTCTTAAGACTGCTTTAGTCAGTGTAGCCAAATGGCATCGTCGAATATATCAGGCCAACATCGCCTTCGTTAAACTCAGTAAAAACTAGAAATATAAAATAGTAAAATCACAACCTTTTCTAGATGGACGCGAGAGGCACCAAGATCTGCATAACGCGTTCCCGTTCACAGGAGCGAGTAACAGAGTAAGATGGGGGCTCAGGTAGTAAGCATAATGCGCCACAGCGTCGTGTGCCAGTACTGAAGCCTCTAATACAGAATCACCTCAAGAGGTGGCGCTGAGACGCAGCAGTGACTAAAACTGAGAGATCGTAGACTGGATATACATACCCACTAAAACTTTATAAATGTAATGCACATAAAACAATGATAAGATGGAATTACTAGGGGCAACACCTGTGCTTAACTTATCCTAAAATTTTGACGAAGTAAAATATAAATGAAGGCGGTAAATTTAAAATGAGAAAACAAGGTGTATAATACAACACACAGATGCAGTACACGAACATATTTTTCGTATCATATACCACTAGAACGAGAACATTAAAAACACAGGACCATAATTTCAAATAAAGACGCCGCCCATATAACATTCAACACTGCCATTCGGAGCTAGAACGTCTAGCAAGAAAACTTTTTTTATAAAATACAAGTAAAATAATTAGGCTTAAAAAATACACACCAACGTGGAAGACGGGATTTATGCGGGTAAACTCCCCCCCCCCTTTTTTTATAGCTACATTGAAATGTGTAAAATGCGTCATCATTTAAAGCGACAAACTCGCAAGTATCCTATTTGAGTAAAAAAAAAAACCTAATGGCTTTGCTAATAAGACGACATAAGACCAGAGAGGAAGAGGGCTCAAATTTAGGCAGAACTACGAGAGCTCACATTACATTAATAACACCGATTTCATTACTTCTAAAACGGCCTGATTGGCGCCAAATATTTGGCCGTTATGGAGAGACAAATCTTTGTCTTCCATATGCCTAAATATTTCAGTTTCTTCCAAAATGTTTAACTTCTTACCCTTTTGCGCAAAATCTTAAGATTTTGTACTTGCGAAGGACTGTGGCCACTGGCTTTAAGGTATTTGGCAAAGGCAGAGCTCTGTTTTACCTGTCTCCTTCTATTAAGAAGATGTTCTTGCAATCTAATTTTGAAGGTTCTGCCTGTTTGTCCAACATACCTGCGTTACAATCCCGACACTCCAGCAGACAACCCCCGATGACAAAAGGTTGTTCTTTTTAGGTGATTCATTATGTGTGTACATAAACTGGGGGCACTTTTAGTTAGAAATTTGCTGCACTGACCACTTTTTTAATTCTTTACTTTTTGTTTTGTTTTAGCAGACACCCAAGATACGATTTAAAGTAAGGCATTGAGGGGGAGTCGAACTCGCGACTACATACTACATTTCACAATGGTTACTACTTTCTTTATCTTTGCTTTTGTCGCTTTTTTTATACAACCCTACAGTGCGCAGCCAACCACTTTTTTTCGATTCATTGCTAAGGAGTGGTCAAGGTCAAAGTGGGCAGAATCTGCAGCCCGAGGCCTGTCGAAAATGTGACCAATGTGCTGCAACAGTTCGTGCTATGGCATGCCCCATAATACCGAGGGTGAGGAAAATGGAAGCCTGTTCTCATCGACTGTAGAACATAAAAGAAAAACAAAAGAGGTCGTGTCGTTACGACGTGAGGATGCTCCATGGTGGTACTCGCCGCGGAATTATCGATGCATGTCTTCTTTCATCTTGTATCTTGTTGCCGTTGGTAGTCTTTCGTGGGTCAACTGTCTTAGATTAGTTGCGATGTGGGTTATGGAACGCGCTCCAGAGAAAATCTGAGAAGTATTGCTGGTACCTGCGATTGTGTACGATCACACAGTATCGTTCGTTTAACTAGTGGCTAAATCGAGAACTCTCATCTCACCGTCGCCAAACAAGTAGTGGACGGCGTGGCTATATACCCACGTCAGAGAGTTCGTTTTTGCTGTCAGAAAATACACGTCAGTTGGGAAGAGGAGCGATTGTGCAGTTATCTGGTCGGGAGCCACGCGTGAGAGGAATGCCAGCATCTGTCACACCAAATGCCAAACATCATCCATCGATCCGAAAACAAGGAGATGGCCATCCTTACTCATAATTCCGCAAGTGACACACAAAAGAGAGTCTTGGAAAAAACGACATTTTGTCTATGGAGTGAGTGATTGATTCTCTTGTAAAACATTTTTTGTTTATTTATAGACACAATCACATGTTTATGACACAGTCATAACCGGTTTCGGCCATACAATGACTGTCTTCAGATGCTAAAACAATACAATACTGACCATTCAGCTACTGAGGCCGACTGCAGAACGTTATCCTTGCAGAAAGACAGTTATTGTGCTTTATATATCAGGGCACCACCCCTTTTTCCACGGATCTGGTGACGGTACCTCACTGCAGCGTTTCGAGGAGATCCGGCACCCTGGTCTCTGCATCCGTTGGATTTCTGGTTATGGCGACATTTGAAGGCATTGGTGTATGACGATCCCATCGACAACGTGCAGACGTTACAGTAGCCCGTGACCAATACATGTGGCGCAATCTGAATGGAGGCAGGTGTATTTGAAAGAGAGCGTGAGTCACTGCGGAGAAAGACTGGAGTGTGTCAGGACGCGTGGTACCCACATACAGCACTGCCTATAGTGTCTTGTAACACACAGATGGGGATGAGAAGGCAGATTGGCCCATATCTCAAAAGGTATTGGTTTCCATACGTACTGAGTCGCAGTAAAGTTAGCTTTGAAAAGTGCGCCGCAGCGCGTAGCAGTCGCCCTCCGTTTTCTGGCGGTGGCGCCTTTGTCGCAATTGAAGGCTTCGGTGTCTTCCTCTAGCGGGAAAAGGGAAAAGTGGGCGGTTCACGTGGGTTTAACAAGTGGCTGTATGGGCTCTCGTGGAGAGTTGACAGCCGGGGCATCGAGAAGCGACTTCTCTGGCGGTGCTAGAGGGACAGCACGCAGACCGCGGCATCAGCGTATGCGACGCGAGCAGCTGCTTCTTGGTATGGGGCGTTAACTACTCGTCGCGAAATTAATCTTCCTAAGCGTGGGCCTAATCTGCAGTTCGGCCGTATAATGTCGACCGGCGAAGACCTTCTGAAAATCGGCGCGCCTTCCTGCGTCCGTTGAAACGGCTGGCAGCGGGCGGCTCGGCAGAGCATTTGGAGGTGCTGCGATGGTTCAGTCCTGGGAGTCGTAAAGCACCAGAAGTTGAGTATTGATTGTTAACAGATTTTATGAAGTTTAATTGAATTCAATTTACTTATTCTTGTTAACTATACCAGCCGTATTTTTGGGGAGGTTTCCCGCCATTCATCCTCGTCTGCCCACCCGCGGGAAGGTGGTAATATTAGAAAGGGTGGTCCGTTTGTCCCCTTTCGAGGACGAAACGCGGAGAGTCAGAGTAAATCTGTGGTTCGGATTGCTTCTTTCCCCTCCCAGCTTACCTACGGGTTTGCCGGCCGGAGTGGCTGAGCGGTTCTAGGCGCCGCAGTCTGGAACTGCGCGACTGCTACGGTCACAGGTTCGAATCCTGCCTCGGGCATGGATGTGTGTGCTGTCCTTAGGTTATTTAGGTTTAAGTAGTTCTAAGTTCTAGGGGACTGATGACCTCAGAAGTTAAGTCCCATAGTGCTCAGAGCCATTTGAACCATTACCTACGTGTTTATTCGACTGTTAGCCTCTGCCATGTCTGAGAAAGTCTAAGGCACCAATGGCTGTACTGTTTAAAATGCAAGGCACTAAGACCTGAGCCATTCTCCCGCCTGCCATAACTAGTATTACTAGACTCACGTGTAAGAGGTACTCTAAGAAAGAAGAAAAATTCCTTTTGTCTCGTGGTAAGAACTAGTCAATTGCATAACGAATTCCTGTTCATCAGGAAGCTGTAACTTACGTAAATTTGTGTTTATGTATATTTGGCTATAATCAAGCAAGGTTAATGTACTCCGTAGTGGATTTTTTATATTGTTTCTAGTCAGCAAAAACTGTTGTGTGTTTTTCCAATTCAATACCTTTCAAGACTTTTACACAACGTGCTTATGTGTTTAATACAGGTAGTTGGCTATTAGTGTGTTTTCTTGCCATGCAAAAGTCTGCCATTTCATTACGGGTAGAAACTGTTGCCTTGAAAGAAGAATGTTGTAAAAGTTCGCTAGTCCTACCTGGCGAGCGTGTGTGTTTGCCGTAAGTTAACTGGCAGAAATTTGTGAAATTTGTTTTTTTATATATTTTGGAAATGTGCATGACTCATGCGTTTTGGTTTTTCGATTTTGAGAACTTTTGTAAAGAGAATTGTCTTTATATGTTGCAGACAAGTTAGATTCTGCGCCATTTAATGAATGGAATGAAATTCACCTGTAATTTAGCTGACCTTGAAATATTATACAGCGTCGCGTTGTATACGTTAAATTGCTTGCCTGTACTTGCCTGTTACTGGCGTGAAATTTTTAATAAAAATTTAGTAATTTATAAGTTCTTTCCTATCGTAAATTGTGACTTATTTGTTAAATTATTTGTGTTTTTTTTAAATATCGTAAAGTCTTGCACCAAATTTGAATAAAGTGTGTTACTGAAAATTGTGTGTAATTTCACCAGTTATTCCTTGGCACCTACTTCCACTTTACATTTTGTGTATTGATTGGGATTAATAACCTTTGGTGAACCAGTCGTAACTTTACGGTTCACGTACTATGATGTTAAGTTTTGTTCCATTTTTGACCAACACCACATCTTGTAGAAAAATGTGATATGTTTCTTCAAACACCTTGTATACTTTTCAGTCATGCTTCAGGATTTCGCTGCTATTCACTTCCGGTTTCAGCTGGATTTCTATTATCAGCACCTGTATTGGGTGGATATTACTGCCTTTAATAAGCCAGAAAAATTCCTGGACCATACCAAATACGCTTCCGAAATTTACTAATAACTAATTAATACGTTTGGTCTTTTCGATCTCCAAGAGAGAAGCCTGATGTTTGCCGCCTAATGTAGATAATCCAGCATTAGCGCAATTGAAGGGTTCCTCTTGTCTTAGTGAAAAGTTTCACACCGTAGAGCGACACGCTCGGTAAACCCGCTGGGCAGAACAGGTAATTACGATTGTGGAAAGGGCCAAATAAGGTGTCGATCAGTTTCACTCAAAATTGTAATTTAATAACACCTTTATACCAAAACGACACATAGCCCAACCATTACAACTACGAGTTTCAAAATACAATTCTTTCACTGCCGAAGGCCTCCAAACAAGAAATCTTAAAAATCGACACGATAAAAATGCAGTTAAAATAACATATCTCACAGCTAGATGGAAAACCGCATGGCAAAAGTGGATAGAACAAACATATGCAAAGTGCAATACAAACGGCTAAAGGCCACAAATTTCGAAAGTTAAAAATAAGTTACCATAATCTTTTAAGACAGAAGACCGCAATGCTTTCGCCTAAGGGGAAATTTTGAGAATAAGGCTTTAAGCAGCTGAAGGCCCACAGTTGATTTTCCAAAAATTGAAAAATATCTTAACCTTTAAATTCTCAATGGCCGTACGCACACTAAATGAAAAAAACAATGCAACGACAATAACTAAATTTAAGAATACGGTCTTTGACGGCTGAAGGCCCACAATTGATTTACATAAATTGATTTACATAAAACACAATAAAAATTTTGTTCCTTTCAAAACGTCGGCTGTAATAGATTACCAACAGACCATTAAACGCCCATGAAAAGTACAGTACAGACAACGGCACTCAGGCGCCTCTAGGAGGGGGTGGGGGGGGGTGGGGGGGGGGGGCTGCCCTCGAAGCATTAACGTTCACTTTGGCGAGACAGGTAGTGGGCCGAACTACACTTGATCCGTCGGTAACACAACCAAGAGACAGCCATGGACCGACCGACAAGACGACTTGCTTGCCACCAATCAGTACATGAGAACTCAAACAACCAACTGTTACGGGCGTAATTATCAACAACCAAATATGCATAGGGTTATGTATTAAGCTGTCAAAACTACACACCGTGTTGGACAGCGACAACAGGTGAGGAAAGGACAATGCCTGAAATTAATTTAGTGGCCAGGGCAGGTAACCGGAAAACTAACAGCCACAAGCCAGAAAATTCCGCTGATGCACTTGAATTGCAGTCAACCAATATAGTTAATTCCACCACATGGCGCCGGCCGGTGTGGCCGAGTGATTGTAGGCGCTTCAGTCTGGAACCGCGCGACCGTTACGGTCGCAGGTTCGAATCCTTTCTCGGACATCGATGTGTGTGATGTCCTTAGGTTAGTTAGGTTTAAGTAGTTCTAAGTTCTAGGGGACTGATAACATCAGATGTTAAGTCCCATAGTGCTCAGAGCCATTTGAACCCTTTGAACCACCGCTTGGAGGGTAAATTTCAGCAATACAAACGGTGTTGCTCACAGGAAAGCTCCCCAACAGCGAACCGCCGAAACGAACCACCACAACATGAATGGACGTGGCTTGGCTACTTAAGACACTACTCAAGCTTGACGTCCTGGGTCGGTGAGCCACGAAGCTCGTTGCGATCGGACAGCTCCACACACGCTCCGACACTGCGCAGGGACTGGCAGCGGACCCAGCCGACCGCGCCGCACGGATATATCCCCCCTTGTCACCACCAACCGACCGACTCCTCTCACAAGGGAACCTCCCAATCGCACCCCCCTCAGATTTAGTTATAAGTTGGCACGCGAAGGAAGACTTGAACCTAGGACCTCTTGTTCCGTAACTGCTCTCGCTAACCACGGGACCACGGCGCACCTAGACTCCCAGTGTCCTTGATGTTGCCTATCTTCGCATGGACTACTAAGCTTGTATATTTTACTAATTTTTTTCATATTTTCACACAACTTCTTCCTGTTTTCTCGATTGATCTGTGTTCAGTTATTCAAGGTCTATCCACTGTGCCAGCTTATAACTAAATCTGAGGGGGGTGCGATGGGGAGGTTCCCTTGTCAGAATGGCGACGTCTTCTAAAATAGTCGTCAGGGGAAATAACGCCAACTACACACAAACACTTGCACGAAGACCTGAACGATACCCAACAGTAACTAAACACGTACGAAGACAAATCGGGAGTCGATGCAAACACACATGGCCGACTCATGAACGATTGGCGAGCCAAAACAATTCGTCCGGTGGGACGACCGACCGACGATCCACCAAGACCGTGGCCCAGCTCAAGTGATGCGTTTCGATAATGGTCGGGCGAGCCATCTCGACGCAGGGCTCACTGCTGCTCCAACCCGACTGCACTAGTGCCGCACTGCAATTCCCCGACTGGCACGTCCGGACTGCGCTCCAGACGCGTTCCAACTGACTGGCAGCCCGAACTCGCGACCCGAACTGGGTTACGACAGATGACGACCGGGGAGTAATAGCAGTCGAGCAAAGATACTACGAGAGGGGATATATAGACACACGCTGCTAGCGCCGCTCACGGTCAGGCAAAGCAGCAACTCAGTGACACCAGTAATTTAAATTAACGTAGTGAGGTGGAAGTACGTTAAAAACAGGGTGTAAAATACATGATAGCGGGAACACGAGCCACGCACGGCTCATAGAGTTTGGCCCATGTTCGGAGAGGCAGTGGACCAGTAACCTACTCGACTCAAATCACATTACGAGGGCAGTTCAATAAGTAATGCAACACATTTTTTTTCTCGGCCAATTTTGGTTGAAAAAACCGGAAGTTTCTTATGGAATATTTTCAAACATTCCCGCTTCGTCTCGTATAGTTTCATTGACTTCCGACAGGTGGCAGCGCTGCACGGAGCTGTTAAAATGGCGTCTGTAACGGATGTGTGTTGCAAACAACGGGCAGTGATCGAGTTTCTTTTGGCGGAAAACCAGGGCATCTCAGATATTCATAGGCGCTTGCAGAATGTCTACGGTGATCTGGCAGTGGACAAAAGCACGGTGAGTCGTTGGGCAGAGCGTGTGTCCTCATCGCCGCAAGGTCAAGCAAGACTGTCTGATCTCCCGCGTGCGGGCCGGCCGTGCACAGCTGTGACTCCTGCAATGGCGGAGCGTGGGAACACACTCGTTCGAGGTGATCGACGGATCACCATCAAACAACTCAGTGCTCAACTTGACATCTCTGTTGGTAGTGCTGTCACAATTGTTCACCAGTTGGGATATTCAAAGGTTTGTTCCCACTGGGTCCCTCGTTGTCTAACCGAACACCATAAAGAGCAAAGGAGAACCATCTGTGCGGAATTGCTTGCTCGTCATGTGGCTGAGGGTGACAATTTCTTGTCAAAGATTGTTACAGGCGACGAAATATGGGTTCATCACTTCGAACCTGAAACAAAACGGCAATCAATGGAGTGGCGCCACACCCACTCCCCTACCAAGAAAAAGTTTAAAGCCATACCCTCAGCCGGTAAAGTCATGGTTACAGTCTTCTGGGACGCTGAAGGGGTTATTCTGATCGATGTCCTTCCCCATGGTCAAACGATCAACTCTGATGTGTATTGTGCTACTCTTCAGAAATTGAAGAAACGACTTCAGCGTGTTTGTAGGCACAAAAATCAGAACGAACTTCTCCTTCTTCATGACAACGCAAGACCTCACACAAGTCTTCGCACCCGAGAGGAGCTCACAAAACTTCAGTGGACTGTTCTTCCTCATGCACCCTACAGCCCCGATCTCGCACCGTCGGATTTCCATATGTTTGGCCCAATGAAGGACGCAATCCGTGGGACGCACTACGTGGATGATGAAGAAGTTATTGATGCAGTACGACGTTGGCTCCGACATCGACCAGTGGAATGGTACCGCGCAGGCATACAGGCCCTCATTTCAAGGTGGCGTAAGGCCTTAGCATTGAATGGAGATTACGTTGAAAAATAGTGTTGTGTAGCTAGATTGGGGAATAACCTGGTGTATTTCAATGCTGAATAAAACAACCTCTGTTTCAGAAAAAAAATGTGTTGCATTACTTATTGAACTGCCCTCGTACCTAAACCCTTTCTACCTACATCTCCGAAAACCACTCTGAAGTGAATCTCAGAGCCTACTTGCTAATGTACCACTTCTAATGGTGCTTCCTCAATCATTTACATATGGAGCGCGTTAAAGATGACTATGTGTTCTCCAATCTATACTTGTCTTCGCAACCGCTACGGATACGATACGAATTACCAAACGGCTAAAACCAAGTGCCAGCTGCAAGTCGTCTATCTATTGGCTTCCATGGACCACAAAAATTTCAGTGTTTCATATGACTATTGACTGAACTAAAAGATTTTAGGATACTGCCATAATCCACTCATTTAAGAGCTACACTGAGGTAACAAAAATCATTGGATAGCGATATGCACATATACAGTTAGCGGGAGTATCGCCTACGTGACGTATAAGACTGCAATCCATTGGCGGAGCTCTCATGTGTACTCAGATGATACATGTGAAAAAGTTTCCGAAGCGATAATGGCCGCACGTAGGCGTATGGTCATCCCATTTCGGAAATCGCTAGGGAATTCTATATTTCAAGGTACACAGTGGCAAGAGTGTGACGAGAATACTAAATGTCAGCCATTACCTCTCACCACCGACAACGCAGTGGCCGACGCCTTTCACTTAACGACCGAGAGCAGCGGCATTCGCGTACAGTTGTAAAACACAATCAACACTGGGTGGAACAGCCATAGAAATCAATGCCGGCTGTACGAGTAACTTATCCCTCAGAACAGTGCGTCGAAATTTCGCATTAATGAACTATGGCAGCAGACGATCGACGCAGGTGTCCTTTTGCAAAAACAGCACGACACGGCCTCTAGCGCCTCTCCTGGGCTCGTGACCACATCGGTTGGACGCTGTACGACTGGGAAACGGTGGCCTGGTCAGATGAGACTCGATTTCAGTTGGTAAGAGCTGATGGTACGGTTCGGGTGTGGCGCAGACTCCAGGAAGCAATGGACCCAAGTTGTCATCAACGTACTGACAAGCTGGGTGGTGGCTGCATAACGGTGGGGGCTGTGTTTAAATGGAGTGTGCTGTGACCTCTGGAAGTAGGTTACAGTACACATGTTCGCCCACTGCTTGAATATTGCTCAGCAGTGTGGGATCCGTACCAGATAGGGTTGATAGAAGAGATAGAGAAGATCCAACGGAGAGCAGCGCGCTTCGTTACACGATCATTTAGTAATCGTTACGGAGGTGATACATAGACTCCAGTGGAAGACTTTGCAGGAGAGACGCTCAGTAGCTCGGTTCGGGCTTTTGTTGAAGTTTCGAGAACATACCTCCACCGAGGAGTCAAGCAGTTTATTGCTCTGCTCCCTCCTACGTATATCTCGCGAAGAGACCATGAGGATAAAATCAGAGAGATTAGAGCCCACATAGATGGATACCGACAATCTTTCTTTCCACGAACAATACGAGACTGAAATAGAGGGGAGAACCGATAGAGGTACACAAAGTACCCTCCGCCACACACCGTCAGGCGGCTTGCGGAGTAAGGATGTAGATGCAGATTTAGATGTAGATGTAGATGTACGAGGACAGTTCAATAAGTAATGCAACACATTTTTTTTCTGAAACAGGGCTTGTTTTATTCAGCATTGAAATACACCAGGTTATTCCCCAATCTTTTAGCTACACAACACTATTTTTCAACGTAATCTCCATTCAATGCTACGGCCTTACGCCACCTTGAAATGAGGGCCTGTTTGCCTGCACGGTACCATTCCACTGGTCGATGTTGGAGCCAACGTCGCCCTGCATCAATAACTTCTTCATCAGCCGCGTAGTGCGTCCCACGGATTGCGTCCTTCATTGGGCCAAACATGGAAATCCGACGGTGCGAGATCGGGCCTGTAGGGTGCATGAGGAAGAACAGTCCACTGAAGTTTTGTGAGCTCCTCTCGGGTGCAAAGACTTGTGTGAGGTCTTGCGTTGTCATGAAGAAGGAGAAGTTCGTTCTGATTTTTGTGCCTAGGAACACGCTGAAGTCGTTTCTTCAATTTCTGAAGAGTAGCACAATACACTTCAGAGTTGATCGTTTGACCATGGGGAAGGACATCGAACAGAATAACCCCTTCAGCGTCCCAGAAGACTGTAACCATGACTATACCGGCTGAGGGTATGGCTTTAAACTTTTTCTTGGTAGGGGAGTGGGTGTGGCGCCACTCCATTGATTGCCGCTTTGTTCCAGGTTCGAAGCCACATGACGAGCAAGCAATTCCGCACAGATGGTTCTCCTTTGCTCTTTATGGTGTTCGGTTAGACAACGAGGGACCCAGTGGGAACAAACCTTTGAATATCCCAACTGGTGAACAATTGTGACAGCACTACCAACAGAGATGTCAAGTTGAGCACTGAGTTGTTTGATGGTGATACGTCGATCATCTCGAACGAGTGTGTTCGCACGCTCTGCCATTGCAGGAGTCACAGCTGTGCACAGCCGGCCCGCACGCGGGAGATCAGACAGTCTTGCTTGACCTTGCGGCGATGATGACACACGCTTTGCCCAACGACTCACCGTGCTTTTGTCCACTGCCAGATCACCGTAGACATTCTGCAAGCGCCTATGAATATCTGAGATGCCCTGGTTTTCCGCCAAAAGAAACTCGATCACTGCCCGTTGTTTGCAATGCACATCCGTTACAGACGCCATTTCAACAGCTCCGTACAGCGCTGCCACCTGTCGGAAGTCAATGAAACTATACGAGACGAAGCGGGAATGTTTGAAAATATTCAACAAGAAATTTCCGGTTTTTTCAACCAAAATTGGCCGAGAAAAAAAATGTGTTGCATTACTTATTGAACTGCCCTCGTAGATGTTCGTTACCTGCAGACCATTTGCAGGCATTCGTGGCCGTCATTATCCCAAACAGCGCAGATGTTTTGTGGATGACAATGCGTCATCTCACGTGGTCACAGCTGTTCGTAATTGGTTTGAAGAACGTTCTGGACAATTCGAGCTACTTATATCGCCTGACATGAATCCCATGGATAATTTATGAGACATAATCGAGAGATCAGTTCGTGCACAACATCCTGCACCGCCATCACATTGGCAATTATGGACGGCTATAGAACCAGCATGGCCCAGTATTTCTGCAGGGGACTTCAAACGACTTGTTAAGTCCACGGCACGTCGAGTTGCTGCACCACAGCCTGCAAAAGGATGTCCGACACGATGTCAGGCGGCATCCCATGACCCTTTTTGTCGTCTTAGTGTAATTTCAAACCTGTTCGAAACTTTTTCACGCTGACACGTACCACAAAATAGTGAGAGGAATGAAGTTCATCTCTTAGACCTACTATATTTTCGCTATTCAAGCAGTAAAACCTTAGCTTCGGGCATTAAATATATCTTATTGTATTGTATTGTATGTTAACCGGGGACCTAGAAACGACGGAGAGGCTCCGTCCCCGCCGCAGCCGCAGTGGTCCACAACCTCACGACGACTACCGCAGTCCACTTCACCCGTCCGCTGCCCCACACCGAACCCAGGGTTATTGTGCGGTTCGGCCCCCGGTGGACCCTCCCGGGAACGTCTCACACCAGACGGGTGTAACCCCTATGTTTGCGTGGTAGAGTAATGGTGGTGTACGCGTACGAGGAGAACTTGTTTGCGCAGCAATCGCCGACATAGTGTAACTGAGGCGGAATAAGGGGAACCAGCCCGCATTCACCGAGGCTGATGGAAAACCGCCTAAAAACCCTCCACAGACTGGCCGGTTCGCCGGACCTCGACACAAATCCGCCGGGCGGATTCGTTGCGGGGAACGGCACTCATTCCCGACCGGAAAGCCGTGTGTTAGAAATGGTTCAAATGGCTCTGAGCACTATGGGACTTAACTGCTGAGGTCATCAGTCCCCTAGAACTTAGAACTACTTAAACCCAACTAACCTAAGGACATCACACACATCCATGCTCGAGGCAGGATGCGAACCTGCGACCGTAACGGTAGCGCGGTTCCAGACTGTAGCGCCTAGAACCGCTCGGCCACACCGGCGACCGTGAGTTAGACCGCACTGCCAATCAGGCAGGCATTAAATACATGAATCGTTAATATTTACTCTATTTGCAACACTGTCTGCTGATAGTATATACATCCACCACTGATTGTAGCACACAAAATTATAGCAATATAAGACACAATATTAAGCATGTCTAGCGTCATAAACACGGGTCAAAAACTAATTTTTCTGAAGATAATGTTTGATTCTTTATATAGTCGAGACTGATGGAGCCACTGGAACGTTGTTTGATGTTACAACAAATAAACGGAAAAGTGAACCATAGATTTTTGCGTATAACTTACATGTAGACGAGTTTGGCTAGAGCTTCCTTCTAAATATGGGCACTGCTTTTTCACTTGCATCAGAAATGTTTCTACGGCGATTGGTAAAGGTAGTATTGCGAACAGATTCCCCCATGTACAACAGCCTACGTCACCAGACATCTCAGCAATGACGTCTGGCAGAGCACGCCCCGTCGTCCTTTTGGTGGCGGACAGAGCAGTCCAATTGTCCGCACCAGACGGCGCCCAGAATTAAAAGAAACCGGCGGGTCGCCATTGTATGTTAAGCGCCGGCGACTCCACGTCTGGCCCCCTAATCTGACGGACAGACAGAGCCGCGCTGGTCCCGACACCGAATTTAATTATCGCGGCCCGACGGGTCGGGAGAAAGTGTGAACAAGCATAGCTGCGCGTCTCTGGTCTGGGCGGGGACCGACACTCGTGTTAAAATGAAAAAAGGAAAAAGGGAACTGTTCCGTGATGCGACATCTTGATCACGTTCTGACGAGTTGTTAGGCGTACGCGTTTCCTTCGGAACGTATCCTTGTTCTGTTTCACTTCACTTGTAACTACACTTCTAATCACTAATACGACGAAACCAGCATGTGGCAACTGTCAAACTGGCCCCGTTCTTCCTGCACTTGGCGACACTACTTTCTACGCAGTTGAGGAACTAGCCCAAAGCTACGACCACGTTCTTACCATTATCTCGTGTTGAGAAACCACCGAAAAGAACAAATGCAATTTTTATTTATTTATTTATTTTTTTCATTTGGGACCAACTTCTCTTCAGATGAAGTAGTAAAATTAATTGCGAGTTCTTCGAGGCTAGCTGAAGACAAATGTCATTCATCGGGGCGGAGGTCGTCGCCACATGAATAATATTTACCGAAGGATAAAATCTGTTGGGTTGGCTGAAGAGCCAACACCGTGTTACTAGAGGAGGCCGAAAGGCACGCGTTTTAGCTCATGCAGGCTGTCGTGAGGAGGGAAGAACTATACTGACGTGAAGTCTGACACATGACAAGGAATTAGAATTCAGAAAGCTGACGTAACTACTTTGATACTTACCTTTAATCAATTAATGATCAACGTCGCTCTTGACGGTACATGATTCACAATATTATCTGTTCTGAAAACATTCGTAGTAACTGAATATGGCGCCTTGCTAGGTCGTAGCAAATGACGTAGCTAAGGCTATGCTAAAACTGTCGTCTGTACAAATGAGAGCGTAAGTAGTCAGTGTACCATCGCTATCAAAGTCTGCTGTACAACTGGGGCGAGTGCTAGGGAGTCCCTCTTGACTAGACCTGCCGTGTGGCGGCGCTCGGTCTGCAATCACTGATAGTGGCGACACGCGTGTCCGACGTATACTAACGGACCGCGGCCGATTTAAAGGCTACCACCTAGCAAGTGTGGTGTCTGGCGGTGACAACACAAAATCAATGAAACATCTTTGACTTACAAGGCACTCCCGAGGTAACATTGTTCTAGGAAGACTTTTTACTCCCACAGAAAACACATTGCTTTCTGTCCCAAAAGTAGGCTTGATACTACAACATTGCACTACCTAAAAGTTTTGGCTGTTGCGTTCTGCTGAGCAGTACGTTAAACGGATGAAATATAGAAAAAATTACTTACAAAAATGAGAAAACAGCTCTAAGCGTCGAAGGACATGAAAGGCAAGCAGTTGTTGATTGAGTGAGGCAGGGTTTTATCCTGTACCCCCTGTTATTCAGTCTGTACCTTGAGTAAATGAAAGCATGGAAAAATTTGGAAAGACATTAACATTTAGGGGGACGAAATAAAAACTTTGAGGTTTATCGATGGAATTTTGTCTGGCATGGCAAATGACTTGGAAGAAAGGCAGAATGGAGTGAATAGCTCCTTGAAAGGCGATCAAACGAGGGTTTCCCAGAAAGTAGTGCACTGCATTTTTTTTCTTCAACAATTCGTTACTGAACATAATGAGAACTAGACAGATGAAAGAATGGTGTTTTATCTACACTCCCTATTTTTCCACGTAATTTCTATCCTGTTCTCTGGCCTTCCTCCAGCCGAAACGAGGGCGTGTATGCCCTGTCGGTACCAATCTTTGTCCTGGTCGTGGAGCCAGTGCTTCCCTGTGTGAATCGCCTCCTCATCGTCCTCAAAATGTCTTACACGAATGCCATCCTTTAATGGCGCAAACAAGTGGAAGTCCGAGGAGGCTAGGTCCGGTGTGTCCAATGTGACAGCCGTGGATGGTCTCCCCGAACGCTGCATATTGTGGAGCTCCACCGAACCGCCTTCTGATGACTTCAAACTCCGTGGCCAGCTACTAACTGTACTTTCGCCGACAGCATATGCTCCATAGACTTTGCACAAGCGTTTGTGAATATTTCCCACAGTTTCTTTCTCTGCAGTGAAATTCGATGACGGCACGTTGCTTGTAACGTACATCCCATTTTGAAACTGTCCTGCAGCTACACTATCTATCGGAAGCGACGGGAACTTGGTGCGCAGACTCAGGTGACTTCAGATAACACATATGTAACGTTTCGCATTCGTAGCAATGTTTTCGGCTGAGAAAAAAAATGCGGTGCATTACTTTCTTGGCGACCCTCGTATGATGAACAACAACGAAATTTAAACAAGGGTAATGGAATATAGTTGAATTAAATAAAGCGATGCTGACGGAATTATTTTACGAAATGAGACACCAAAGGTAGCGTGTTTTTCTACCTGTGCAGCAGAAAACTTATGATGGTTGAGGTAGAGCGGATTTAAAAAGCGGATTGTTCATGGCACAAAAAACGTTTTTGGAAAAGAGGAATTTGTTAACATGGAGTAGGAATTTAAGCATCAGCAAGTCTTTCGTGAAGGTATTTGTCTCATGTGTTGGCTAGTACGGAAGTATGGACGATAAGGACTTCGTACAAGAAGAGGATAAAAAAATTTGAAATGCAGTCCTGGAGAAGAATGGTGAAGAGCACATGGGTAGATGTAGTAGCTAATGGGGAGGTACTGAAGAGAATCGCGGAAGTTCAGAAATTTGTAACACAACTTGGCTAAAAGAAGGAATCGGTTAATAAGTCACATCCCGCGGCATCAAGGGATAACGTTCAATAATTAGGTGTTGAGGGGGGCAGAGTAGCTACTGTAGCGAGACTGTGCCGGTGGGGCCGGAGTTGCAGAGCGGTTCTAGGCGCTACAGTCTGGAACCGCGCGACCGCTACGGTCGCAGGTTCGAATCCTGCCTCGGGCATGGGTGTGTGTGATGTCCTTAGGTTAGTTAGGTTTAAGTAGTTCTAAGTTCTAGGGGACTGATGACCTCAGAAGTTAAGTCCCGTAGTGCTCAGAGCCATTTAAACCATTTCTTTTTTATGCCGGTGGTTGGCACTACTGCAGCCGACCGCAGCCGTCTTTGAGACATCGCGGCGTCACACGAGATCTTCGACACGCTACGTGAGGAGGGTGGAGTACCGTCCAGGCAGCGAACGGAGATGGACGTTCCGACTGGATCGAAAGAATTGTGCTTTACGACTCGCTTGGACGGAAATGGTGCCGATGGAGGGCTCTTAGTTTTCAGAGAGTGGCACATGGTTCTGCACTATCGAACAGTACGGTGTTCAAATGCAGTGTGGCAACGGGCTTCTGTGAATTTCCGTTACTACACGTATATGGTGACAAATTTCTTTGTCATCAGACCACCGGCTTTGGTCTATAATGACCATCTTCGGATCTGTTTTGTAGAAACACGTCCTAATATACTGAAGCGATAGTGGCTTCGTCAAATGGTAAACACAAAATCAGCGCCAGCACCGACAAATATACCGCGTGATCAAAAAGTCAGTATAAATTTGAAAATTGAGTGAATCAGGGAATAAAGTAGATATAGAGGTACAAATTGACACACATGCTTGGAATGACATGGGGTTTTATTAGAAGCAAAAAAATACGAAGTTTAAAAAATGTTCGACACATGGCGTTTCATCTGATCAGATTAGCAATAATTAGCATAACAAAGTAAAACAAAGGAAAGATGATGTTCTTTACAGGAAATGCTCAATATGTCCATCATCATTCCTCAAGAATAGCTGTAGTCGAGGAATAATGTTGTGAACAGCACTGTAAAGGATGTCCGGAGTTATGGTGAGGCATTGGCGTCGGATGTTGTCTTTCACCATCCCTAGAGATGTCGGTCGATCACGATACTCTCGCGATTTCAGGTAAGCCCAAAGCCAATTATCGCAGTGACTGAGGTCTGGGGACCTGGCAGGCCAAGCATGACGAAAGTGGCGGCTGAGCACACGATCATCACCAAACGACGAGCGCAAGAGATCTTTCACGCGTCTAGCAACACTTCGTTCTTTCTTTTTTTGGTTCTAATAAAACCCCATGTCATTCGAAGCATGTGTGTCAATTTTTACCTCTCTATCTACATTATTCCGTGGTTTATTAAGTTTTCGAATTTATACTGACTTGTTGATCACCCGGTATATATAATAAAAATATATGCAAGAGTCATCTTGTCAGCAGCACTACTGTTCAAAACAAATTTGTGTGACCATAGACGTGTAGTAAAGGAAATTTGTTCTCTGTTCGGGTCAATTTGCAATTCGCGACCATATCGCACGTTGTGAAACGGGTTTCAGGCGTGTTTCTGCTTCTGCAAGGTGACGTATTTTCAAATTTCACTCCAGTCGCATGAAAATGAGGTTTGCTCTAAATGCACGCTGCACCGGCCGTGGGCGCTAGCTGCGTTCGAGACAGGACGTGGTGAGTTGATGTTAGACAAGAATGCCTTTAAGGCGACAAAGACGCCTTTATCAGCACACGCACTGAGATTGAACATGGTCGTGTAATAGGAGTACGACAAGCTACGTGCTCCTTCTGCGATACAGCAGAAAGAATTGGCAGAAATGTAGCCACTGTATACGATTGCTAGCAGTGTTGGTCGCGAGAATGTAAGGTCGCAAGAAGACCGGGCTCTGCACGGCACGTGGTACTACGGAGAGGGAAGACCAACGTGTTCGGCGTATGGGGCTGGCTCATCTTACTGCATCTGCAGCAGCAATTTATGCAGCATGTGACGTATATATAGGGTGTTTCAAAAATGACCGGTATATTTGAAACGGCAATAAAAACTAAACGAGCAGCGATAGAAATACACCGTTTGTTGCAATATGCTTGGGACAACAGTACATTTTCAGGCGGACAAACTTTCGAAATTACAGTAGTTACAATTTTCAACAACAGTTGGCGCTGCAAGTGATGTGAAAGATATAGAAGACAACGCAGCCTGTGGGTGCGACATTCTGTACGTCGTCTTTCTGCTGTAAGCGTGTGCTGTTCACAACGTGCAAGTGTGCTGTAGACAACATGGTTTATTCCTTAGAACAGAGGACTTTTCTGGTGTTGGAATTCCACCGCCTAGAACACAGTGTTGTTGCAACAAGACGAAGTTTTCAACGGAGGTTTAATGTAACCAAAGGACCGAAAAGCGATACAATAAAGGATCTGTTTGAAAAATTTCAACGGACTGGGAACGTGACGGATGAACGCGCTGGAAAGGTAGGGCGACCGCGTACGGCAACCACAGAGGGCAACGCGCAGCTAGTGCAGCAGGTGATCCAACAGCGGCCTCGGGTTTCCGTTCGCCGTGTTGCAGCTGCGGTCCAAATGACGCCAACGTCCACGTATCGTCTCATGCGCCAGAGTTTACACCTCTATCCATACAAAATTCAAACGCGGCAACCCCTCAGCGCCGCTACCATTGCTGCACGAGAGACATTCGCTAACGATATAGTGCACAGGATTGATGACGGCGATATGCATGTGGGCAGCATTTGGTTTACTGACGAAGCTTATTTTTACCTGGACGGCTTCGTCAATAAACAGAACTGGCGCATATGAGGAACCGAAAAGCCCCATGTTGCAGTCCCATCGTCCCTGCATCCTCAAAAAGTACTGGTCTGGGCCGCCATGTCTTCCAAAGGAATCATTGGCCCATTTTTCAGATCCGAAACGATTACTGCATGACGCTATCTGGACATTCTTCGTGAATTTGTGGCGGTACAAACTGCCTTAGACGACACTGCGAACACCTCGTGGTTTATGCAAGATGGTGCCCGGCCACATCGCACGGCCGACGTCTTGAATTTCCTGAATGAATATTTCGATGATCGTGTGATTGCTTTGGGCTATCCGAAACATACAGGAGGCGGCGTGGATTGGCCGCCCTATTCGCCAGACATGAACCCCTGTGACTTCTTTCTGTGGGGACACGTGAAAGACCAGGTGTACTGCCAGAATCCAGAAACAATTGAACAGCTGAAGCAGTACATCTCATCTGCATGTGAAGCCATTCCGCCAGACACGTTGTCAAAGGTTTCGGGTAATTTCATTCAGAGACTACGCCATATTATTGCTAGGCATGGTGGATATGTGGAAAATATCTTACTATGAGTTTCCCAGACCGCAGCACCATCTGTTGTTGAAAATTGTAACTACTGTAATTTCGAAAGTTTGTCTGCCTGAAAATGTACTGTTGTCCCAAGTATATTGCAACAAACGGTGTATTTCTATCGCTGCTCGTTTAGTTTTTATTGCCGTTTCAAATATACCGGTCATTTTTGAAACACCCTGTATATATATATATATATATATATATATATATATATATATATATATATATATATATATATATATATATATATACACACACACTGCTGGCCACCGTAAATGCAACACCCTGAAGGAAGCATCCGAATCACGTGAAATTTACACCATGAGTTTGCAGCGATGAGATATGCAACTGATTAGAATTTCAGCGCAGACGCACATCACGCGCGCCTGTGGCGCCACCTCATAGCGCCATTTAAGGCTTGGCGATTTCGACGAGTGTACGTTCGGCACGTGTGTTTACCTTGTGGTTGTTTCACAAGACGATCAGTTATGCCTCGTAGACAACAGCGAACATCTTTTGATCAAGTATCCGAGTTCGACAGAGGAAGGATAGTGGCTTACCGAGATTGTGGATTATCATACAGAGAAATCGCTAGTCGTGTTGGACGAAACCAAACAACTGTAATGCGGATATGTGACCGTTGGATGCAGGAGGGTACGACGGACCGACGTGGTCGATCGCATCCCTCTCGGTGCACCACTGCACGTGCTGATAGGCAAATTGTGCGCATGGCAGTGACGGATCGCTCAGTGACATCCCGAACCACAGCACAGCACATTGCGTCTGTAACGCATCATCCAGTGTGTGCGCGTACCATTCGACGCCGTTTACAGCAGAGTGGTCTGTCCGCAAGACGTCCAGTGCTTCGTCTATCATTGACGCAGAACCACAGACGTCTCCGTCGCCAATGGTGTGATGACAGACGGATGTGGACGGCAGAATGGAATGACGTTGTCTTTACTGACGAGGCACGCTTCTGTCTGCAGCACCACGATGGTCGGATTCCAGTGTGGAGACACCGTGGAGAGAGGATGCTGGACAGCTGCATTATGCACCGCCACACTGGTCTTGCACCGGGTATTTTGGTATGGGGCGGTATTGGATATTACTCTCGCTCGCCTCTAGTACGCATTGCCGGTACTTTAAATAGCTGGCGCTACATATCCGAGGTGCTGGAACCAGTTGTCCTTCCTTACCTTCAGGGCTCGGTCACAGCCATATTTCAACAGGATAATGCGCGACCACACGTGGCACGCATTGTCCAAAGGTTCTTCGTCAATAACCAGATTGAATTGCTTCCCTGGCCGGCTCGCTCTCCGGATCTTTCGCCGATAGAAAACATGTGGTCCATGGTTGCTCAACGAGTGACCCAGATTACATCCCCAGCTGCCACACCAGATGACCTTTGGCAACGTGTGGAAGCTGCTTGGGCTGCTGTACCCCAGGAACACATCCAACGTCTCCTTGACTCAATGCCGAGACGTGTGGCAGCGGTGATCTCCAGCAATGGCGGCTACTCTGGCTACTGATTCTGGCAGGAACCACATGTCACAGACGTCTGTAAACGTAATCATTTGATACTTGGTCAACATGTTATCTACAAAATAAATTTTGTTGTGCTACCTCTTGTCTTTCTTGGTGTTGCATTTACGGTAACCAGCAGATATATATATATATATATATATATATATATATATATATATATATATATATATATTCGGTGCCTACAGTGTCACGTCTTTCAGTGTCACACAAATTTTAATTTTTTGAAGGGGATCACCACTTAAGGCTATTTCCATGGGTTCGACCCTCAAATTTCTCCCTGATATTGCAAAATTGTCGTCTGATGTAATACAAACTGAAAAAATAAATTCCTTTTAAAGCACAGTTTCGTATATAATTTATATTCAAAACTTAACACCTGTGTCACAGAACAAATCCTACAGCGAGAATACTTTACACAATTGTAAGGGATGAAATGCTTCCGATAATTATTATACACTCCTGGAAATTGAAATAAGAACACCGTGAATTCATTGTCCCAGGAAGGGGAAACTTTATTGACACATTCCTGGGGTCAGATACATCACATGATCACACTGACAGAACCACAGGCACATAGACACAGGCAACAGAGCATGCACAATGTCGGCACTAGTACAGTGTATATCCACCTTTCGCAGCAATGCAGGCTGCTATTCTCCCATGGAGACGATCGTAGAGATGCTGGATGTAGTCCTGTGGAACGGCTTGCCATGCCATTTCCACCTGGCGCCTCAGTTGGACCAGCGTTCGTGCTGGACGTGCAGACCGCGTGAGACGACGCTTCATCCAGTCCCAAACATGCTCAATGGGGGACAGATCCGGAGATCTTGCTGGCCAGGGTAGTTGACTTACACCTTCTAGAGCACGTTGGGTGGCACGGGATACATGCGGACGTGCATTGTCCTGTTGGAACAGCAAGTTCCCTTGCCGGTCTAGGAATGGTAGAACGATGGGTTCGATGACGGTTTGGATGTACCGTGCACTATTCAGTGTCCCCTCGACGATCACCAGTGGTGTACGGCCAGTGTAGGAGATCGCTCCCCACACCATGATGCCGGGTGTTGGCCCTGTGTGCCTCGGTCGTATGCAGTCCTGATTGTGGCGCTCACCTGCACGGCGCCAAACACGCTTACGACCATCATTGGCACCAAGGCAGAAGCGACTCTCATCGCTGAAGACGACACGTCTCCATTCGTCCCTCCAGTCACGCCTGTCGCGACACCACTGGAGGCGGGCTGCACGATGTTGGGGCGTGAGCGGAAGACGGTCTAACGGTGTGCGGGACCGTAGCCCAGCTTCATGGAGACGGTTGCGAATGGTCCTCGCCGATACCCCAGGAGCAACAGTGTCCCTAATTTGCTGGGAAGTGGCGGTGCGGTCCCCTACGGCACTGCGTAGGATCCTACGGTCTTGGCGTGCATCCGTGCGTCGCTGCGGTCCGGTCCCAGGTCGACGGGCACGTGCACCTTCCGCCGACCACTGGCGACAACATCGATGTACTGTGGAGACCTCACGCCCCACGTGTTGAGCAATTCGGCGGTACGTCCACCCGGCCTCCCGCATGCCCACTATACGCCCTCGCTCAAAGTCCGTCAACTGCACATACGGTTCACGTCCACGCTGTCGCGGCATGCTACCAGTGTTAAAGGCTGCGATGGAGCTCCGTATGCCACGGCAAACTGGCTGACACTGACGGCGGCGGTGCACAAATGCTGCGCAGCTAGCGCCATTCGACGGCCAACACCGCGGTTCCTGGTGTGTCCGCTGTGCCGTGCGTGTGATCATTGCTTGTACAGCCCTCTCGCAGTGTCCGGAGCAAGTATGGTGGGTCTGACACACCGGTGTCAATGTGTTCTTTTTTCCATTTCCAGGAGTGTAGTATTTAAAGAACATAAAAATATGAACAGGCTGAATTGAACAAACAGAAGATGAGACTATGTTAATCAATTCAATTCTAAAAAGCTAACGAGCATATTATTAGCAAAATGAGTAATATGCAAAAGTGAAATGCCAAAATGAGCACTTCTCAATTGGGAGTAAATCAAAACAATCAGAATGGGTGAAAGAGAGCACAGTAACATGAGCCATAAACGAATAAGAGCTAAGCAACGAAGCAAATAAGAGAATAGGCAAAAATGAGATGCCAACCAAATGAGCCTGGCCGAACTCCGTCGGCACTTATATACGGTTGCGCTCGTGGCGGCACCTCGCGGCCCGTACACAAGTTGTGCGATTGCTGTCGCAGGTCGACCTTTAATCTATGATGTTACAAGCAGTAGTCAACGAAATTTTACAAATTTTACAAATTAAAGTACAACTCCGAGCCAGACGATCTGTGTCGTGCATTCCACCGCCAGACACACCACTTGCTAGGTGGTAGCCTTTAAATCGGCCGCGGTCCGTTAGTATACGTCGGACCCGCGTGTCGCCACTATCAGTGAATGCAGACCGAGCGCCGCCACACGGCAGGTCTAGTCTAGAGACTCCCTAGCACTCGCCCCAGTTGGACAGCCGACTTTGCCAGCGATGGTTCACTGACTACATACGCTCTCATTTGCAGAGACGACAGTTTAGCATAGCCTTCAGCTACGACATTTGCTACGACCTAGCAAGGCGCCATATTCTTCAAGAATGTATTCTGAATTGCCAATATTGTGAATCATGTACCGTCAAGACAACGTTCATCATTAATGGATTAAAGTTAAGTATGAAACTAGGACGTCCGCTTTCTGAATTCTTTGTCATGTTCCAGACCTCACGTCAGTATAGTTCTTCCCTCCCGACGCCAACCTGCGTGAGCTAAAACGCTTGCCTCCTCTAGTAACACGGTGTTGGCTCTTCTGTCAACTACAACAACTTCAGTGCCGACAAGCGATATCTCGTTCAATGGGAGGGCATAGGTCTGCTGTGTTTTGTGATGAAATGTGGTTCTTCCTCGGTAACAGTCATGGCCGTGTGTTGGTTAGAAGGAGGTCAGTTGAGGGCTTACAACCAACCTGTCTGTGTGCTAGACACACTGGATCTATTCCTGGAATTACGGTCTAAGGTGCGGTTTCTTACGACAACAGTAAATCTCTCGTGGTTATCCCACATACCCTGACTGCAAATATGTACGTCAGACTGTTGATTCGACCTGTTGTACTGCCATTCGTGAACAACATTCCGTGCCGGCCGCGGTGGTCTCGCGGTTCTAGGCGCGCAGTCCGGAACCAAGCGACCGATACGGTCGCAGGTTCGAATCCTGCCTCGGGCATGTATGTGTGTGATGTCCTAAGGTTAATTACGTTTCAGTAGTTCTAAGTTCTAGGGGACTGATGACCACAGCAGTTGAGTCCCATAGTGCTCAGAGCCATTTGAACCATTTTTTGAACAACATTCCGTGGGGTGTTTTTCCGTCAGGATAACCCTCGCCAACATACCGTTGTTGTTATCCAACATACTCAACACTTTGTCTTCTCGTGCTCCCTCACCAGATGTGTCTTCAATCTAGTACATATGGGACATTATCTGACTACACCAACGTCGTCCACAAACAGCTGTAACTGTTCCTGTACTGACCGACCAAGTGCAACAGGCATGGAACTCAATTCCACAAACTGACATCCGGCAGCTGTACAATAAAATGCATGCACGTTTGCATGCTTGTATTCAACACTGTAACTGTTAAACCGATTATCAGTGTACCAGCAACACGTTTGCAAATGTTTATCACACGATTACATAAACCAGTGACTTTGTAATGTTAATCACTTCAATATGTTACCTACACTACTGGCCATTAAAGTTCTACATCGCGAAGATAACATGCTACATACGAGAAATTTAACCGACAGGGAGAAGATGCTGTGATATGCAAATGATTAGCTTTTCAGAGCATTCACACAAGATTGGCACCGGTGGCGACACCTACAACGTGCTGACATGAGGAAAGTTTCCAACTGATGTCTCATACACAAACAGCAGTTGACCGGCGTTACCTGGTAAAAACGTTGTTGTGATGCCTCGTGTAAGGTGGAGAAACGCGTACCATCACGTTTCCGACTTTGATAAAGGTCGGATTGTAGCCTATCGCGATTGCGCTTTATCGTATAGCGACATTGCTGCTCGCGCTGGTCGAGATCCAATCACTGTTAGCAGAATATGGAATCGGTGGGTTCACGAGGGTAATACGGAACGCCGTGCTGGATCCCAACGGCCTCGTTTCACTAGCAGTCGAGATGACAGGCATCTTATCCGCATGGCTGTAACGGATCGTGCAGCCACGTCTCGACCCCTGAGTCAACAGATGGGGACGTTTGCAAAACAACAACCTTCTGCACGAACATTTCGACGACGTTTGCAGCAGCATGGACTATCAGCTCGAAGGCCATGACTGCGGTTACCATTGACGCTGCATCACAGACAGGAGCGCCTGCGATGGTGTACTCGACAACGAACCTGGGTGCACCAATGACAAAACGTCATTTTTTTCGGATGAATCCTGGTTCTGTTTAGAGCATCATGATCGTCGCATCCGTGTTTGGCGACATCGCGGTGTACGCACGTTGGAAGCGTGTATTCGTCATCGCCATACTGGCGTATCAACCGGAGTGATGGTATGGGGTGCCATTGGTTACACATCTCGGTCACCTCTTGTTCGCATTGACGGCACTTTGAACAGTGGACGTTACATTTCAGATGTGTTACGACCCCCTGCGAAGCCCTACATTCCAACAGGATAATGCACGATCGCATGTTGCAGGTCCTGTACGGGCCTTTCTGGATACAAAAAATGTTCGACTGCTGCCCTGGCCAGCACATTCTCTAGATCTCTCACCAACTGAAAACGTCTGGTCAATGGTGACCGAGCAACTGGCTCGTCACAATACGCCAGTCACTACTCTTGATGAACTGTGGTATCGTGTTGAAGCTATATGGGCAGCTGTACCTGTACACACCATCCAAGCTGTGTTTGACTCAATGCCCATGCGTATCAAGGCCGTTATTACGGCCAGAGTTGGTTGTTCTGGGTACTGATTTCTCAGGATCTATGCACCCGAATTGCGTGAATATGTAATCACATTTCAGTTGTAGTATAATATATTTGTCCAATGAATACCCGTTTATCATCTGCATTTCTTCTTGGTGTAGCAATTTTAATGGCCGGTAGTGTATACAAATGTATTAATGAAATTTCTGTAGACTACCTTAATTATATTTTGACGTTGCGATTTTTTTGCATCAGTGTATTTTTATACCGAGTATTTTCTGTTTTAGAGACAATGTGTCAGGAAGGTAATGTGTGAGCCGTGCGCCGATCGTGTTCATGCCGTTTCTTGGCTTGTCATCTTGCCTTTACGGTACTGCCGCCTCGTTTCTTATTCGATTTACTAGCCTGCTCGTGAGTGGCAGCGGCAGCGCTTATCGATAAGAGCGACCGCTGGTATTTCCGGGTGTTCGTGTGTCGGGAGTTCAGTGGGGATGGAGCTCCAGTGAGGTCTGCACAGCCAGTACTCGTCCGACAGCTGGCGACACAAATGCACTGTTCGGCGGAAGGAGACTTGAGCAGGGACGACCATTGGTTGGTCGTTCGGTCTGTCGTCTCATCGCGCGTCGTGTATTTGTTTTTTTTTTTCTGACTGCTTCTGGGCCCCTTCAGTTGGTTATATTGCGGGACCTGGCTCGGTTCCTTTCTTGTGCAGAGATGTCAGGTGGCCAATGGGCCGGTGTTCCCTCTGCATGGTTGGGTCCGAGCCAGTGTCTCCAGGTCGAGTTGCGAACGGACATCAAGGGCGTCGGGAGAGAGCAGCAGTGAGGTCCAGACAGTCATGACTTGCCCGACCGTTGCCGACACAAATGATTTGAGTTGGGACGACCTTGCCTGGTCGTTCGGTCCATCGTCTCATCGGACGGCGTATATTTGGTCGCCGACCGTTTCTGCGTTCTCTGTGTGTCTCCACTTGTGATTCGCCCTTGTTGTTCCACAGTGACCGTTTTAGTATTCCGAAATGAGTTTGGAAGGTAGGAGACGAGGTACTGGCAGAAGTAAAGCTGTGAGGAGGGGGCGTGAGTCGTGCTTGAATAGCTCAGTTGTTAGTGTAGTGGACTGTTAAGGCAGCCAGTCCACAGTGAAGTAGCTGAAAGGCCACGCGTCAACTCACGCCGTCTGGCGTTAAGTCTGGAACAGGATTCGTAATGAATGTGATAAAGAAAAGAACGTAGCTACTAGAACACTTAACTTTTATATTGTCCTTTGGTATACAGCATTCTGGATGATACAAGTGAGACTCTATCTTGAGGTACATGCAACGTTACAAATGGTTAATGGCGCCTTGCTAGGTCGTAGCCATGGACTTAGCTGAAGGCTATTCTAACTGTCTCTCGGCAAATGAGAGAAAGGCTTCGTCAGTGTAGTCGCTAGCAACGTCGTCGTACAACTGGGGCGAGTGCTAGTCAGTCTCTCGAGACCTGCCTTGTGGTGGCGCTCGGTCTGCGATCCTGATAGTGGCGACACGCGGGTCCGACATGTACTAATGGACCGCGGCCGATTTAAGCTACCACCTAGCAAGTGTGGTGTCTGGCGGTGACACCACAGTTAGAGCACTTGCCCGCGAAAGGCAAAGGTCCCCTGGTCGTATCTCGGTCCGGCACACAGTTTTAATCTCCCAGGAAGTTTCGTTTTGGTACTGTTCGAGTTGTCTGTGGAAGTGTTTTCGCTCAACCGTGTTGAGCTTGTATGGTTTTGCCTGAGCAGTTATTTATATGCTGTCTGCGTGCAGGATTGAGTGAGTCGGTTGGGACGGAGCAGCAAGCAAGTCTCAGCTGCGCAAGCCAGGCCGCGGCCACTGGCGGTGTGCACGCGCTGTCCAATCGTGAGGCGCTAGCTGTGAGGGCGACAAGTTCGTTGCCCACCGAACCTGGACGCTGAAGTTGAGTGATCAGTTAATCTGTTATGAAACCTCCTCTTCGATCATTTGAGGGTTGTTGCCCCCTTGGCCAGTCAGGCTAGCAGCATCGTATGATGTGTTGGAGTCTGCGAAATCTTGCAGTCGTCTTCCTATGCTGTGATTAATTATTAAATTGACTGTTACTTACCAGTGAAGTGCACCAGCGGTATTTTCTGCCCTGTGGCCGTTAACGCTCCAGCTACCTGCCCTGGTCGTTTGTGTGGTTAGTAGGCAGTGGGCCTATTCCTCGTCGTGTTGTTACACGGTGTGTAGTTCGACAGCCCTTTAACTTGTTTGGTTCACATTTGAGAGTGGTTATTGTTCCCCTGGCTGTTTTTAGACGCCAATTTCTGGAGGCGTAGTGCTGTTCATATTCTCGGCCGATATTCTCCATCATCGTGCCGTTGGTCAGACAGAAGGGAATTGGTTGGTCGGTCCTTGGGCCGTCTCTTGTTGCCATCCGATTACCTAACTTCAACTCTTGGCTGCCTGTCTCAACTCATCTTACATTTGAGCTACCTTCTCAGGCCGACCCTTGGAATACTTCTGAGTACCACTTATTTTGTTTGTTTTGAATTGTGATTTTCATTTTAGTTGAAATATTGTGTGAGGCGTTTGGCCGTGTATTAATTCAGTTTTTTTAACTTTTACATGAAGTTCTTCAGCCGAGTTAAATTAAAATTTTGAGCAATGGTTGTTTTAGAATTTTTTTTTTATTCTTAGAAATTGTTCTATCTGACATTGTTTGTAATCCAGGCCCTAAGCCGTTAGCCGTTCCATGTGTAATGTGGGGCTTTCAGCCGAGGATTTGCGTGAACCCCTTAATAGGCCTTCAGCCGTATGTATTCTCTAGAGGAATAATTTTAGTAAGAAGCAAGGGGTTTATTCTAAATTATTTATCTGAGCTGTGGTTCAGGCCTTCAGCCGGTGTTTCAAATATGTTTGTGGCCTTCTGCTGTGCAATAAGTTAATCAGGCTTCGGCCCTTCTGTTGTAAGTCTGAAAGGAAATTTTCTTGCTTAAAAAAGCTGTTTATTAATGTGCCTTTCTTGCAGTTGTCCTTCAGACGTGTAGTGTAGACCTTCAGCCATTAATTGTTTTCATTGCATGTTTTTTTTAAGAAAAAAATTTACCTTCTATTTTTAATTACTTTTGATTTCTAAGTCTGGCCTTCAGCCCAGAAAGCGTCCTAAGTTTTCTTTGACCAGGCCTTCAGCCGTATTATTTAATTAAGCCAACGTGTAAATAAGTGGTTCTTAGAATAATAAAGTTGTGCGCTTGATTGTGCAACTCACACTAACTGTTTACTGCCCCATCCACAACCTTAACCTTATCCTGTGCGCTCTCTGACTACCTGCCATTTGGGTACCAATGTGAATTGTTCGAAAGCAGTCAGGCCGATCGTTTTACTGTACATGAATTACTTTTCACTGTTGCGTTTTTTTTTGTTTTTTTTTTTTTTTGTCAGTGTCTCTGCTGGTGTTGTAGAGACATTCGAGTGCTTTCCTGACGGGAGCACGTCTTCCCAGATACGCACCACGCCGTTCCTATGCGTGTGTGTCCACAAGGAAGTAGCAGTCAGACTGGACAAGTGGTGCTTCGCTGTGGTCAGCTGTGGATGGGTCCTCTCGTGTGAAGCTTGTCGGGTCACATTTGAAGTGGATGACGATGCGACGATGGGGCTCAGGTTTGGAGGCTGTTTTACGCTACGTTGTGATCACGTATTACTGACGTTAACCGCGTACGCTTGTGCTTGTGCATCCTAGTCTGAAAGATTAATGACGCAGTTACACCTGTAATATGAACAGTAGTTATTTCTGCTTGCTTCAAGGCATACAAGGATTACGCTGTTTTACAGAGTATTCTGGTGCATGTCTAAATCAAAATTACTGATTTTCAGTCTACCTGAGGCACCAAGTAAAATTGTGGTCTGTGATCTATGATTTGTACTGCCGCGGTTATGAAGAGCTTGTCAAGTAAACGTGAGGCTTGAGTTAAGGCTGAGGTTGCACGATATATTTCTGAGGCGAGATTGGAAGTGTTTTGCCGTCCTCCTGCACCTTATAGTGACTTATTAGAACTACTACGACTCTCCTTTAAACATTGATGTAATTTTGCTTGACGAGATTTAAAAAGTTATTGTCACGCAGCAAGCACTATTGTCTGTATCTTGTTTGTCTGTGATCTACCGTGGGCTGTTTCGGAGGTGTGCATGTTTCACGAAACGGACTGCAACATGTTCGAGGATATACTGAGATGTGTTGTGAAGGTGGACGTTACTTGCCCCACTGGTTGTTAAAACATGTTCATCATTTGTGGAACGTATGGCGTAAAGGGTGCTGTGATTTCGACACATCAAATTACCTTCTAGCCAGCATGTCGGTTTTTTTCGTGAATTTTGTTACCATTCTACTGAACTGCTTTGTATTTTATTAAAAGAACTGAAAAGTCTTACCTAATGTTTTTGCAGTTTTGGGTAATGTTTTGCGCTTCTTGTTTTAAAACATCTGATGGCATCTACTGTTATTAACATTCACTGAAATTGTTTTTAAAGTTGTTGAGACATTGAGGAAGTTAGCGTGTGTTTTGACTAGATACGGATGTTGTTGTTGTCCTCAGTCCTGAGACTGGTTTGATGCAGCTCTCCATGCTACTCTATCCTGTGCAAGCTTCTTCATCTCCCAGTACCTACTGCAACCTACATCCTTCTGAATCTGCTCAGTGTATTCATCTCTTGCTTTCCCTCTACGATTTTTCCCTCCACACTGCCCTCCAATACTAAATTGGTGATCCCTCGATGTCTCGGAACATGTCCGACCAACCGATCCCTTCTTCTAGTCAAGTTGTGCCACAAGCTCCTCTTCTCCCCAATTCTATTCAATAAGTGTTTCATTTCCTCATCTAATTCCCTCAGTATCACCCGACTTATTTCGAACACATTCCACTATCCTCGTTTTGCTTTTGTTGATGTTCATCTTATACCCTCCTTTCAACACACTGTCCATTCTGTTCAGCTGCTCTGCCAAGTCCTTTGCTTTCTCTGACAGAATTACAATGTCATCGGCGAACCTCAAAGTTTTTATTTCTTCTCCATGGATTTTAATACCTACTTTTCTTTTGTTTTGACCAGTATCTATGAATTGTACCTTTACACTGATGAAAGGAACCCCTTGGTTTGATATTTTGTTGATAACGATTTTCAAGTTTGAAGAATATATAGCTGTGTGATTAATTTTTTTTATTGTATGAATGATCTACCATATACAGGGTGTTACAAAAAGGTACCGCCAAACTTTCAGGAAACACTCCTCACACACAAAGAAAGAAAATATGTTATGTGGACATGTGTCCGTAAACGCGTACTTTCCATGTCAGAGCTCATTTTATTACTTCTCTTCAAATCACATTAATCGTGGAATGGAAACACACAGAAACAGAACGTACCAGTGTGACTTCACTTTGTCACAGGATATGTTCAAAATGTCCTCCGTTAGCGAGGATACATGCATCCACCCTCCGTCGCATGGAATCCCTGATGCGCTAATGCAGCCCTGGAGAATGGCGTATTGTATCACAGCCGTCCACAATACGAGCAGAAGAGTCTCTACATTTGGTACCGGGGTTGCGTAGACAAGAGCTTTCAAATGCCCCCATAAATGAAAGACAAAAGGGTTGAGGTCAGGAGTGCGTGGAGGCCATGGAATTGGTCCGCCTCTACCAATCCATCGGTCACCGAATCTGTTGTTGAGAAGCGTACGAGCACTTCGACTGAAATGTGCAGGAGCTCCATCGTGCATGAACCACATGTTGTGTCGTCCTTGTAAAGGCACATGTTCTAGGAGCACAGGTAGAGTATCCCGTATGAAATCATGGCGGTGAATCGAGGAAGTACAGTACATACTGACGAAACTAAAATGAGCTCTAACATGGAAATTAAGCGTTTCCGGACACATGTCCACGTAACATCTTTTCTTTATTTGTGTGTGAGGAATGTTTCCTGAAAGTTTAGCCGTACCTTTTTGTAACACCCTGTATGCATGTTAGACAAAATGGGTACTATGAGTAAATATCAGATACCTTTGGTTGTACTCGCGTCCTAATGCCCGTATAGCCACGGCGGTTTGGGTAAGGGGACAACAAAAACGCGGAAGTGGACATTTTGAACCCTTTACTTAAGTTTAGTGACGTACTACTGTCGTGAAAAAATGTGGTATCTGGTTTAAATTTTTCACGAAAGATATAAGTATTTCTTGCATTATGCAGTACTCTTGTTAATAGCCCTGTTCAGAGGACATACGATTTTTTTCCCACATATGTATAGTACACTTGCGGTTTTTCTTGTGTGTGTGTGTGTGTGTGTGTGTGTGTGTGTGTGTGTGTGTACGTTCTGTGGGAGGAGGAGAGGGAAGGCACGTGGAATGCGCGGCCTCCACCCCCGCACCTGTGCCCACAAGCGGCCCCGGTCCTGCTGCCTTGGACCTGCACCGCCACAACTCACAGCCGCCCTCCACCTCCTCCACCCCCTCCCTAGACCCCCGCCCCCGCATCAGGCCAGCATCCCCTATTGCCGCCCCTGTCGACAGATGGCCCATCAAGGGCGGCGGTCAGTGAGGGTGGATCGCCGCCTTCAAGGTCACACGACCGCTGCAATCTGTTCCCTTCCTCCCCCCACTTCACCCCCCCACAACCTCACAAACCCCCTCCCTGTAACCGTTGTGGCATGTCAGGATCCCTCGCCTCCTATATATTCCCCCCGAGTTGGAACAGGTTGGCTCTCCGCAGCTAACTGTAGATTTAAAGATTTTAAATTTTGTGTAGTCGGCGCTTCTTCCCTTAATCAATGGGAAGTAATATGAAATGTAATAAGATACGAAATGCAAGCCCGCATCGGCATTCGTTCTGCCGATTCTATTATTGGGATGAAATACAACACGTAAAAAGTGATGAAATCTCTCAATATTTAACGCTATCCATGAATATTTTCTTGTGTTACGCCCACCTGTTTGAACAGCTCTGCTCTACCGTCTAATAAACACAATGCGAGCATGCGGAGTATGACACCAGCTCTGTGATTGTGCTCAATAGTTTCTAGCACTGTAGAGAAACCTTCAGACCTTAAAGTAACTTTCGGTATTCAAAAGGGGGTGCTAAACGATCATTACTTCTATTCACTTTAAAAAAAACCTGATGACGCTGATACAATTAAGTTATTATCAGACACATGGTGCCGTAAATATCGGGAAATACACCTGTTGTGTTGGCAGAAGAGCCAACACCGTGTTACGAGTGGAGGCCGAAATGCACGCGTTTTAGCTCACGCAGGCTGGCGTGAGGAGGGAAGAACTATACTGACGTGAAGTCTGGAACATGACAAGGAATGAGAATTCAGAAAGCGGACATAATTAGTTTGATACTTTAATCCATTAATGAAGAACGTCGCTCTTGACGGTACGTGATTCACAATATTATTTGTTCAGATTATAGTAACTGAATATGTCGCCTTGCTAGGTCGTAGCAAATGACGTAGCTGAAGGCTGTGCTCTCTCTAGACTAAACCTGCAGTGTGGTGGCTCTCGGTCTGCAATCACTGATAGTGGCGACACGCGGGTCCGACGTATACTAACGGACCGCAACCGATTTATAGGCTACCACCCAGCAAGTGTGGTGTCTGGCGGTGACACCACAACACCAAAAGAATGTTCGTGTGACGTCACCGGATGACATACCTCGCCACAGGTGCAGCTGTTGGGCTTGGGCAAGAAGGCACGAGAGAGCGTTGTAATATCGCATTCGAGCAGTCGGTGAAAATTGCTAACATCTTTCGTAAATGTGATTTGTTGCAAATATAGAAGCTACAAAATATTGTTTTGTGTTTCGTTCCTTGTCCCTTGTTTTTTTTCCGTTTGCAGAGTTGAAAATGTAGGTCATTTACTGGTAGCGGCGCCGTTCCGAAGCTTATACTCATTTTCTTGCGACGGACAGTAGTAGGTTTTTATTGTAATGCACTACGTCACAAGCCAGCGGAAATCGCGAGACCAGTAAACATAATAATAAATCCTGCCTCAATGTAAAAGCATAATTGTCTAATGCAATGGAAAAAAAAAGAAAACTGCCTGCCAGACGCAAGACTGGAATTCTGAGATCCACACACAGAAATCGCGCACGTGGGCCTGGAGCCACACCGACGTGAGTACCTGACAGGTGTTGGGAAGATCAGGTGCGACCGACCAACAGGCTCAACCACTTCACGTCTACATCTACGTCTACGTGGTTACTCTGCAACTCACACTTAAGCGCCTGGCAGAGGGTTCTCGAACCATTTTCATAATACACTACTGGCCATTAAAATTGCTACACGAAGAAGAAATGCAGATACGAAACGGGTATTCATTGGACAAATATATTATACTAGAACTGACGTGTGATTACATTTTCACGCAATTTGGGTGCATAGATCCTGAGAAATCAGTACGCAGAACAAACACCTCTGGCCGTAATAACGACCTTGATACCCCTGAGCATTGAGTCAAACAGACCTTGGATGGCGTGTACAAGTACAGCTGCTCATGCAGCTTCAACACGATACCACAGTTCATCAGGAGTAGTGACTGGCGTATTGTGACGAGCCAGTTGCTCGGCCACCATTGACCAGACGTTTTCAATAGGTGAAAGATCTGGAGAATGTGCTGGCCAGGGCAGCAGTCGAACATTTTTAATATCCAGAAAGGCCCGTACAGGACCTACAACATGCGATCGTGCAGTATCCTGCTAATGTAGGGTTTCGCCGGGTCGAATGAAGGATAGAGCCACGGGTCGTGACACATCTGAAATGTAACGTTCACTGTTCAAAGTGCCGTCAATGCGAACAAGAGGTGACAGAGAAGCGTAACCAATGGCACCCCATACCATCACGCCAGGTGATCCGCCAGTATGGCGATGACGAATACACGCTTCCAATGTGTGTTCAACGCGATGTCGCCAAACACGGATGCGACCATCATGATGCTGTAAACAGATCCCAGATTCATCCGAAAAAATGACGTTTTGCCATTCGTGAACCCAGGTTCGTCGTTGAGTACACCATCGCAGGCGCTCCTGCCTGTGATGCAGCGTCAAGGGTAGCCGCAGCCGTGGTCTCCGAGCTGATAGTCCATTATACTGCAAACGTCGTCGAACTGTTCGTGCAGATGGTTGCTGTCTTGCAAACGTCCCCATCTGTTGACTCAGGGATCAAGACGTGGCTGCACGATCCGTTACAGCCATGCGGATAAGATGCCTGTCATCTCGTCTGCTAGTGATACGAGGCTGTTGCGATCCAGCACGGCGTTCCATATCACACTCCTGAATCCACCGGTTCCATATTTTGCTAACAGTCATTGGATCTCGACCAACGCAAGCAGCAATGTCATGATACTATAAACCGCAACTGCGATAGGCTACAATCCGACCTTTATCAAAGTCGGAAACGTGATGGTACGCATTTCTCCTCCTTACACGGGGCATCACAACAACGTTTCACCAGGCAACGCCGGTCAACTAATGTTTGTGTATGAGAAATCGGTTGGAAACTTTCCTCATGTCGGCAACTTGTAGGTGCCGCCACCGGCGCCAACATTGTGTGAATACTCTGAAAAGCTAATCATTTGCATATCTTTTTTTTTTTGATCATCAGTCTACAGTCTACTGACTTGTTTGATGCGGCCCGCCACGAATTCCTTTCCTGTGCTAACCTCTTCATCTCAGAGTAGCACTTGCAACCTACGTCCTCAATTATTTGCTTGACGTATTCCAATCTCTGTCTTCCTTTACAGTTTTTGCTCTCTACAGCTCCCTCTAGTACCATGGAAGTCATTCCATCATGTCTTAGCACATGTCCTATCATCCTGTCCCTTCTCCTTATCAGTGTTTTCCACATACTCCTTTCCTCTCCGATTCTGCGTAGAACCTCCTCATTCCTTACCTTATCAGTCCTCCTAATTTTCAACATTCGTCTATAGCACCACATCTCAAATGCTTCGATTCTCTTCTGTTCCGGTTTTCCCACAGTCCATGTTTCACTACCATACAATGCTGTACTCCAGACGTACATCCTCAGAAATTTCTTCCTCAAATTAAGGCCGGTATTTGATATTAGTGGACTTCTCTTGGCCAGAAATGCCTTTTTTGCCATAGCGAGTCTGCTTTTGATGTCCTCGTTGCTCCGTCCGTCATTGGTTATTTTACTGCCTAGGTAGCAGAATTCCTTTACTTCATTGACCATCAATCCTGATGTTAAGTTTCTCGCTGTTCTCATTTCTACTACTTCTCATTACCTTCGTCTTTCTCCGATTTAAACCATACTGTGTACTCATTAGACTGTTCATTCCGTTCAGCAGATCATTTAATTCTTCCTTACTTTCACTCAGGATAGCAATGTCATCAGCGAATCGTATCATTGGTATCCTTTCACCATGTATTTTAATTCCACTCCTGAACCTTTCTTTTATTTCCATCATTGCTTCCTCGATGTACAGATTGACGAGTAGGGGCGAAAGGCTACAGCCTTGTCTTACACCCTTCTTAATACGAGCACTTCGTTCTTGATCGTCCACTCTTATTATTCCCTCTTGGTTGTTGTAGACATTATATATGACCCGTCTCACCCTATAGCTTGCCCCTACTTTTTTCAGAATCTCGAACAGCTTGCACCAGTTTATATTGTTGAACGCTTTTTCCAGGTCGACAAATCCTATGAAAGTGTCTTGACTTTTCTTTAGCCTTGCTTCCATTATTAGCCGTAACGTCAGAATTGCCTCTCTCGTCCCTTTACTTTTCCTAAAGCCAAACTGATCGTCACCTAGCTCATTCTCAATTTTCTTTTCCATTCTTCTGTATATTATTCTTGTAAGCAGCTTCGATGCATGAGCTGTTAAGCTGATTGTGCGATAATTCTCGCACTTGTCAGCTCTTGCCGTCTTCGGAATTGTGTGGATGATGCTTTTCCGAAAGTCAGATGGTATGTCGCCAGACTCATATATTCTACACACCAACGTGAATAGTCGTTTTGTTGCCACTTCCCCCAATGATTTTAGAAATTGTGATGGAATGTTATGTATCCCTTCTGCCTTATTTGACCGTAAGTCCTCCAAAGCTCTTTTAAATTCCGATTCTAATACTGGATCCCCTATCTCTTCTAAATAGACTCCTGTTTCTTCTTCTATCACACCAGACAAATCTTCACCCTCATAGAGGCTTTCAATGTATTCTTTCCACCTATCTGCTGTCTCCTCTGCATTTAACAGTGGAATTCCCGTTGCACTCTTAATGTTACCACCGTTGCTTTTAATGTCACCAAAGGTTGTTTTGACTTTCCAGTATGCTGAGTCGGTCCTTCCGACAATCATATCTTTTTCGATGTCTTCACATTTTTCCTGCAGCCATTTCGTCTTAGCTTCCCTGCACTTCCTATTTATTTCATTCCTCAGCGACTTGTATTTCTGTATTCCTGATTTTCCCGGAACATGTTTGTACTTCCTCCTTTCATCAATCAACTGAAGTATTTCTTCTGTTACCCATGGTTTCTTCGCAGCTTGCATATCACAGCATCTTTTTCCTGTCGGTTAAATTTCGCGTCTGTAGCACGTCATCTCCGTGGTGTAGCAATTTTAATGGCCAGTAGTGTACTTCT